>NC_068985.1:116837557-116842557 GCF_001194135.2 Octopus bimaculoides
TATATATATATATATATATATGCATATACATATAGATATGCGTCTATGTATATATGTATATATGAGTGTATTTGTGTGCGTATGTGCATGTGACTGTGTGTATATGCAAGATGTGTCTCTTGCGTGAACATATGTTTGAACAAATAATCACCCAAACAGAAATCAATGACTCGATCAACAATAGTCGGCCAGGGTTAAACAAGTGAATGAAATCAATCAGTTGGCGGGGAAGTAAATAAATAGATGTATAGGCAAATCGATATCAATATAAAGAGATTAATATACAAAATGACACAATAATTTACAAAAAAAAGCACGCAATTTTATCAATATTATTATTATTAATATTATTAATAATGATGATGGTAATAATAATAATAATAATAATAATAATAATAATAATAATAATAATAATAATAATAATAATAATAATAACAACAATAACAATAAGAATAACAATAAGAATAATAATAATAATAATAATGATAATAATAATAATAATAATAATAATAATAATAATAATAATAATAATAATAATAATAATAATGAGAGTAATCAATAGTATTCAGCAGCAGCAGCCATCTTAAGCGAAGGGATAAAGCAAACTAAGAAAAAATAAAGAAAACATATACCATCGATCGGAATTGAACTCGCGATATGACAGACAGTAAGGCGAGGACACTTTTAAAGATAATCTATAACACTTTCAATCATCATCAATGTATATACCCATGTATTTATAATGTGCATTCACACGCACGCACACAATACACAGACGCACGCACACGCACACATATGCGCTTACATATATATATATATATATATATATATATATATATATATATATGAATATACTATAAGTATACATATATGTATAAATATACTACACACACACACACACACACACACACATATATATATATATATATAGAGAGAGAGAGAGAGAGATAAATAGATAGATAGATACATACATACATACATACATACATACACCTCTAAAGTGCTTTGAAGAGTGCCTCAACAAAATCAAGTCCTTCCTTCAAAACTACAACGCCGGAAACTTACTAGTGATGGGTGATTTTAACCTCCCTCATATAAACTGGCCCACAAATACTCTGAAGTTAGGCAGATGCTCTACATTAGGTAAAGTAGCAGCAGAATTACTCTTTAATCTGATGGATAAATTCTTCCTTACTCAGCTAGTGCTCGAACCAACAAGACAGAATAAAACAATCCTGGATCTAATACTAACCAACCACTCTAGCTCCGTTCACAGTATTTCAGTTGAAAGAACTCTCCTCTCAGACCACGGCATGATATTCTGCAATTTTAATTCCCGGCATATGAAAACCAAACAGCCAATCCTGCTCCACGGCACTCATTTGACAACATAAACTTCCACAAAGCGGACTGGGGAGCAATCAGAAAGGATCTGTCCTTCATCGATTGGTCTTTCACTCTCAGTTCCACACACATTGAGACCGCATGGCAACACTTTGAGAACATCGTCACCTATACATGCTCAAAACATGCTCCTACGAAATCCACTAACACAAACAGAAACCGGCTCCCTAAAAGGAATAAAGCAATCATCAGGTGCATGAAAAAACTCAATAAAAAATCAACGTCCACATACAACATCCACATTCAACAACAATGAAAAGCCTGGAGTTGGAAAAACTTCATCTGCAGACCGACATGAAAACCTTCACTGAAAATCAAAGAGCTGCGGAGGAACAGTGGATAATCAAAAACATCAAACACAACCCAAAATTATTTTACTTTTATGCAAATAAAAATAGAACCGCTGTCTCACCCAGTGGGCCATTGACCGATGATAACGGCATTCCCCAAAATGATGCTAAGAAATGGCAGAAATACTGCAGAAACTATATTGCTTTGTCTTTAGTGATCCCACTGATATTGACCTAAGGGAGGCGAACGAAGTTGATTCCCAACATAAAATCTCGGACATAACCTTCACTGCTTCAGACATCACAGCAGCAATAAATGAGGTTGAATACTATTCTGCTGTAGGCACTGATCGAAACCGCGCGAGCCTCCTGAAGGAATGTAGACACCAACATGCAGTCCCTCTGACCAACCTCTGGAGAAATTCTTTAGACTCAGGTTATATACCGAAACAGCTCCTATCCTAGTCTGTTATCCCGGTTTTCAAATAGGGAAACAGATCCCTCGCAGTCAACTATCGCCCAACCTCACTCAACTTCCACATCATTAAAGTGGTTGAAAGGGTGGTAAGATCAAGGATAGCTGACTTCCTGGAGACCCACAAACTCTTAAATGCAAACCAGTATGGCTTTCACTGTGGCAGGGACTGTCTAACACAGCTCTTACACCACATTGAAGATATACTTAAAGCCTTGGGAACAGGTTCTAACGCTGATGTCATATATCTTGACTTCAGTAAAGCGTTCGGCAGGATTGACCATAATATCTTGCTCACAAAATTGGCAAATGTTGGAATGCGTGGAAAACTTCGACACTGGATTAAGTATTTCCTGGAGAATAGAACACAAGACGTTGTGGTCGATGGAATCCACTCAAGCCCAGGAAAGTCAGCAGTGGTGTCCCTCAGGGGACTGTCTTGGGCCCGCTCCTCTTTATAATTTATATGAATGACCTTTCCAGCGTTGTAAATCACTGCAAAGTGAAAATATTTGCTGATGACACTAAGCTCCAGCAAATCATCAAAGAAGAAGACCGAACCCAACTCCAGTCTAATCTATATGCTGTGAGTCAATGGGCAGACAAAAACAAAATGCAACTGAACGAGGGAAAATTTGAGCTGATGCATTTTGGAAGAAAGTCTATACTAAAACAGCTACACTCCCTTCCAACAGGGGAACCGCTCACGGCATCCAACAATATCAGAGATATGGGTGTAACTGTTGACAACAATCTCAATTGGAGTGCCCATATCAAGAATAAGGTCAATATAGATCGAAAGATGAGCTCCTGGATCATAAGAATTTTCCGGTCCAAAGAACAAGGTGTCATCATTTCGCTTTTCTCCTATTTTGCAGTGGTAGTGATATAATCTTGGTGATGGTAATTGTAGAGGAGGTAATCTTGTTCAAGATAGTTGTGGCTTTATTGATATGAATGGAAGTGGCTTCTTTGGTAGTGATATTGTTGAGATTGGTGGTGGTGGTAGAGGCAGTGGTGTTAATAGTGGTGATGATATGTGCACTGGTAATGGTGCAGAAAAATTAATGGTAGCTGTGACGTTGGTGATGGTGGTCTGTTAATTTTTGTTGTTAGTAGTGTTAATAATCATTGTAGAGGTGTAGCAGATTTGACCGTTGTAGAGGTGTTGATGGTACAGCTGATAGTGATGGTAATGCGAGGGGTTATGATCGTGTAGTGATGTTGTTCCTACTAATAGTAATAGCAATATCAGTTTTAAATTTTGGCACACGTCCTGACGATTCAGGAAGCGGATAAGTGGATTACGGTAGCAATGAATTCGTGGTTATGATACGATTCATATGGCAACGGTACCGTATGTGTGACGTTGAAGTCAATTTTATAACAATGATACCCTATTTATGAGTACATAGTAAGTTTTCTTATTATGATCCTATATTCGTGAATATAGTAGCTGAATTGTGACAACGGCCCCCAAATGTGTCACAAAGTTACGAGTTCTTTGGCAAGGAGACCATATCTGTATCAATGGTACCAGATTTGTTGCAACGGCGCATATGTGTGGCATTGAAGCAAGTTTTGAGCAAATGATACCATATTTGTGACAATGGTACCAGATTTGTAGCTATGGCGCCAAATTTGTCACAATAAAACAAGTTTTGGAATAATAGTAGCATGACTGTGACATTGGTACAGTACCATATCAGTGGCGATATTCGAAATAGTTGGTAGCAGGGAACTAACTATTATAATGAAGCAAGTTTGTGTAATGGAAAAATATCTGTGGCAATGAAGGAAGCTTTTTCGACAACGGTACAATATTTATGACAATGGAGCAAGTTTTGTGGCCTGGGTACGGCATTTTGTATTTATGCTACGCGATGCGCGGCAAAGCTTCCATATACAGGTTGTTCGCGATAAATTTGACAGTTTACATAAAAGGAAAAGAAAACGCAAGATCCAATTCAAAAATGAAAGTATTTAAAAAAGAAATCAATTAGATCGTGGATGGGAGATAACAGTTTACTCAAAGTAGCACAAATCAGGTTCCACTACGGCAGCAAAACGGCTCCGGAACCTGGCTTACCCATCCCACACTGTGTTCTGGGAACAACTTAGAACACCTTCATCTTCGCCACCAGCTCGGCCTTGGTGTTGCATCAACTGCACCCCACATAGTGATCCAATGAATTACAACCGGGGAAATATGGAAGCCTAAATGTTGGACTAAGTGAAGTTGTAGAACATATGTCTCTTTCAGGAGGCATGCCAACGAACCGAATTCTGCTGCCGCAGACATATGGTTTACACAGCATTCGTCTCCAGCCAAGATTTGATCACAGGCACCAGCAGCTTCACATAGCCGTCTGAATTGACCCTAAGGCCTTGCTTAAAATTGTGTGCCGGCATGACGTCATTCTCACTGGCTACACACTCAAAGACGATTATAGTTTCGAGGAACTTAGTTTTATGATGTCCATATCACGTCTTACAGAATTTACAGTGTTAACAGAGCATTGAGTTGTAGTCCTGATGTCAGCATTTTGTCGGGTGCGAATCACCATCATCATATAGGTAATTCTTTTCCAAAATTCAGATCACTTCCCGTCCTCCATATCAGCTAACTTTTTTCTTAATGACAATTGTAATTTTTAAACTCTCCAACGCCGTTCGCAGAAAAAAAAGGGAACTAAAAAAGAAGGGACTATAAAAATCAAGCAGAAACAAAAGAACCATAAAGATCAACCAGAAAGAAAAAGAACAATAAGAATCAAGCTGAAAAAGAAAAGGGAACTAAATTTAATCCGAATACTCTATAAATGACAATG
>NC_068985.1:116844501-116846810 GCF_001194135.2 Octopus bimaculoides
TATATATATATATATATATATATATATATATATGTATGTATATGTATATGTATATATACGTTATGCGTGAAGTCGGTTTGGCTGAGTAATATTAATTTTTTGTCGGTGCATATGAACACACACGAATATTGATATAATTATGTACAATCATATATAGATGTATATGCACACATATACACATACACGAATATATTGGCAGAGAGCAAGGCAGGCAAACAGATTAATAGACAGAAAAGGTATACCTAACTAGACAGGCTGACGAAGAGGCAAACCTGGTTAGTAAGATAGATCGATGAACGTAAATTGACGTACATTATGGATTTTGTGATTGTCTATGTATATAATTTTGTGAATATATGCGTGCGTGTGTGCATGTGTGCGCATCTGATTGTGTGTATACACATAAGTATATATTTAAACGTACATACATACACACACAGATATATAATGATATGTATGTACATATAAGTATATATATATATATATATATATATATATATATAGCTATATGCACATATAATTATACATGAATATGCATATATATATATGCATACATATATGTAACGTACGTCTTTATTGAGTAAACTTATGTATGTGTATGTGTGTGCGTTTGTGTGTTAGCGTATGTAAGTGTGCGTGTGTGTGTGTGTGTGAGTGAGTAAACGTATGCATATATAAGACAGTTGAGAAAAATAGACACACGTGAAAGAAGATAAAAACACACAAACAATACTCACCTATACGTCTTCAATCTGTGTATTGTTCTTCATGTTCTTCTTGTTAACGATAGTGAGTGGTTGGTGATATTGTCTATATAGATGTCGCCCTTACAGTTGTTACTTCTACAGACGTTTCGGTTGTTATTCATAACGTTGTTTTAGTTCGAAATGTTGATGAGCAAATGCGTCAAAATGTATGCGTGTGTGTGTGTATGTGTATGTGTGTGTTTGTGTAGGTGTGTGTGTGTGTGTGTGTGTGTGTTTGTTTGTGGCTACAATTATGTGGCTTATGACCTGAATCTCTCCCTTCAATACATAACACATGTACCATTATTTCATCAAGGGGTTTGTTAATGCTGAATTCTTAATCGTTGACAATTACAGTAATGCCTCGATTATCACGAGTGTTACTTTCCAAAACGCTCCGCGATAGGTGACAGTCCACGAAGTAGAAACAGTACTTTATTGGGATCTTGTTCAAAACAGGGGCACCAGTATTTTCTTAACGAAACACTTTGAAACTTGGGACACTGGTACAATGTATCATATAAAACATCTTTTTCTCTTAGTCTTCTTAACAAAAAAAACGTACATCGCAAGTTATTTCATGTTAAAGTTGTCGTATTTCTGTAATTTCAACCAATGACTGACGTCCATTCAGCCGATATACATTAAGTGCTGACTACGTAAACAAACGATTGTCAAACGATTTTGGCGGTGATAAAATTATTATTTCCTTGTCAAAAAATGGCTGAAGCATATTGGCAGTAGCTAATAAACCTTTCTATTATAGACACAAGGCATGGTTTTTGAGGGAAGGAGCAAGTCAATTAGGGTTAGGGTTAGGGTTAGGGTTAGGGTTATGGAAAACGAACACATCTGTGTTGCCTCTGCAAAATGTCAGAAGTAATGGAGATTAAATACGCTTTACACCGCTTAAAATGCCAAAGGAGTAAGTGTCAACAGCTGAATACTTGTCAGTGATTGGTTGAAATTATCGAAATAAGAAAATTTTTTACATGAAATAAATTCGAATACAAATTTTTTTTTCTGTTCTATAACACAAAATAGATAAGTTTCCGAAGTTTGAAAGTCTTTCGGTACCAAAAACATTACATAAAACATAAATGAAAACTGGTGCCCACGTTTTGAACAAGATCCCTTTATTGTATGTCTTCTGTTATTATTGTTATAATTTGTATTTATATATTTTACTATAAATACAAAACAAAACCACGTACGAATCGACCTAATCTTAAATGAACCATGATAGGTGAACTGCGATGGTTGAGCCGCGATGTGAAGAGGGATCACTATAGTTCATTATGTTTACAGTGGGTCTATAAGTATATAATCATGTTTTGTTCGTTTTACCTGCTTCAGTCATTTTAATCCAGCCATGCTGGAGCACCGCCTTAAAGGTTTTTTCTTTGTAAGCCTAGTACTTATTCTACCGGTCGCTTTTGCTGAACCGCTATGTTACGAGGTCATAAAAACACCAGCATCGGTTTGGTGGGGTGAGAAACATAGACACAAAGACACACACACACACATATATATATATATATATATATGTATATATGTATATAT
>NC_068985.1:116847466-116849057 GCF_001194135.2 Octopus bimaculoides
GCCCCCCCCCCACCCAATTGGCACACGGCAGCCTTATGACATGCATCGACTTTTGTATTCAAATGGTGTTTTAACCCAATGTTTACATACTATTATTGATAGTTTCTCAACTTCGAATTCAACTGTTAAAAACCAATGATTTCGATAAATTCACAAATGAGTGCATTTAATTTCTGATGCGATTTGTTGAATAAATAAGCCTGAACCAACACATTTACTGTAACAGTTAAAAAACAACGAAAATGACATTGTCAGTACCTGTGCCTTTGTCAACATTTACATAGATAATGGTTTCACAAGACACAAAATAATCACCTTTAGAACACAATTTATATTATATATATACATATATGTTTATTATTTCTTTACTACCCACAAGGGGCTACACACAGAGAGGACAAACAAGGGCAGACAAACGGATTAAGTCGATTACATCGACACTAGTGCGTAACTGGTACTTATTTTAATCGACCCCGAAAGGATGAAAGGCAAAGTCGACCTCGGCGGAATTTGAACTCAGAACGTAGCGGCAGACGAAATACCGCTAAGCATTTCACCCGGCGTACTAACGTTTCTGCCAGCTCGCCGCCTTATATACATATATATGTGTGTGTGTGTGTGTGTGTGTGTGTGTGTGTGTGTGTGTGTGTATATATACATATACATATGCATGTATGGATATGTATACACACACAGCAGGGATACAATGAACGAGATAGAAATGCTGTTGTTCACGGAATGTCCGGTCTTCAAATAAGCCCGTCTTACATCAACTTTAATGTTAATAAGTAGAATTGTCTAACATCTGGTGATAACAGTCCCGTTTTTCCTGCATTTACGCTGCACATTTATCAGTCATGATAGCGCAACTATCTGTAATTATGAACCTCACTTACGTTGCACGATATTCAACTGTTTCCTCTAGCTACGTAGTTGGCAACTCACATTTCATCATTTTAGGCTTTGATTTTCTTACCTCTACTGTTCTTATACAATCTGCATATGCGAACATCACGCAATAACGTTGACGGTAGAGAAATCACACACATCCGACCATGATACGACAGTTCGATGGCAGCTCTATTTGAACAACAGACCTGATGTAGTGAATAATAAAGCAGGTGATAACTTCCATTCACTTCAACCAACGTTACTTCGTTACAATTTCAACTTCGAGTATAACTGTTTATGAAGTAAGTCTTTGACGAATTACATTCCAAGGAATATCCAGCAGAATGAATATCCAAAGCAGTAACTCAGTTATCCCATTTCCCATAAAACTTTATTCTCTCATATTTTCACTGTAGCGAAATTATGAGATGTAGGTATGGATGCCATTGAATATAAAACTGTATACATACCCATTTGTAAATCTTTACTGTTATTAATGTTGACATCTTAAAACGTTTTATGTATTGTACGGTAATTCAAATCTGCACTTTGAAAACTACTGTTAAATATTTACCTATCGTTCTGTCTGTCTGCACGTTTGTATGTCTATCTATCTATCTATCTATCTATCTATCTATCTATCTATCTATCTGTATATATATATATTTCGTTTTTGTATTTGGTTTACAAGATTCTTCAT
>NC_068985.1:116849085-116854784 GCF_001194135.2 Octopus bimaculoides
TATATATATATATATATATATATATATATATATATATATATATATACATTCATATATGTATGTATGTGTGTGTGTGCATGTGCATTTACGTTATATATATGTATATGTATACATGCATGCTTCTATGAATCAGTATATAAAGAGTTATAACTTTGTGTGTGTGTGTGTGTGATTGTGCACGTTGCCATGTCTGGTCACATGTGTCTTAGTAAAGGTGTTAGCCTCAATATGCGCAGATGATAGAGAAACCTTCCATGAAAGCTCAGCTGTAATTGTAGACACTCTACTCTATATTACCGGAAATAGATAAAGAGACCCAAATAATGTGGTATAATAATGTTCTTCCCCGAATTTCAATAATTCATAGCCCAAGGGACCCTAAAGGACATATCAGGATCTATGAACTTTACTTGATTTTACCTTATCTGGACCAGTAGTTCATCTCGATTCTGCAGATATCTATCAGAGAAAATTGTAACAAGAATTGTATAGGGCCACAAATGAAGATTAATATGTTAGCTGAAATGGAGTCGATAATTGCTTCCGGTTTAAATGACATTTACATTGGCAATTCTATAATAAATTAAAGTAAAACGTTCATTATGCAAATCGGATTGCCACAGTTTATGGTCTCTGCTGTCTGATACAAATGTAGGCAACAAAATGCAATAAATTAGTATAATGTCCGAAAGTTATTTGTTACTTGGCTTGCTTAAATTCAAAGAAAGATGCTATTATCGCAGGAAAATAATGCCTTGGACATAATTTGTTTGTTTTAGTTAAGACATTATATATTATGAGTTCAAACCACGCCGGTATCAAATATGTCCTTACCATTCTGGGCTGATAAAATTCGTAAACAGAATTTATGAAATCTGTTACACTGAATATAAAAATCTATAATATAGTGAAAATACCATTATATTCAACTGCACTGAGGTTAAAACTAACAATCCGGCATTTCACTTCTTGACCGGCAAATGGAAAATGGCAACTAATGAAGCATCTTTCAGTTTCTCCATTCTAAGAAAGCGCCAAAGACTATACACTCCTCACTATAACCAAGCGGTGATATTTCACGAACTATAATCTACATTGACTAAATTACACAACTCCACTTACGCATGTTTGTAGCTGGATGGTAACATTATAAATCATTAAAATTTGCAGATATTTGGTAGTGTATGTGTGTGGGTGTGGGTATATGTGTTTGTGTGTGTGTGTGTGTGTGTGTGTGTGTGTGTGTGTGTGTGTGTGTGTGTGTGTGTGTGTGTTTGTGTGTGTGTGTGTGTGTGTGTGTTTGTGTGTGTGTGTGTGTGTGTATTCTATTTTTAATCACTTAAATTCTTGCACTGAAGGAGCTGGTTTCTAGTAGAGATACAAAGCTCCATCTTTCGAATGTAGATTACGAAAACAATATCATATTTTAAACCTGAGAAAAGTTTTGCCTACTGTTACTGTTTCCCTTGCTGATTGTATTTGTAAGATGCGAATCAGTCGGTTGATTTTTTTCTGAAAATCTAAGCTTATACTTACGGACAATTACGCACTTAGTTACAAAACCAAATTATTCTTTTCTTATTGATATGAATGTGAATTTGTAATCGAGATGTGTAAGCTTGAGGTTTCGAAGCAGTTGTCCATAGTTATCTTCCTTGTCTTTGATTTTCAAAGAGATATTCACATCAGCAGGAGAGCTGACTTCTATGACAGTACGTACCCTTTCCAAACCCAAACAGCAATATCCGGGCTGTTATGCTCCAAAATGATCTTGTTTTCATAAAAGTTTTGATAGGGATGTTCCACCATCATTCCTCGTGCTGATATTTGTGTACGTATTAAATAACAGGGGAATTCTATATATTTATTCCAAGCCAGTCTTTCTTTCGAATGGCGTAGTATATTGTTTTTGCGACAAACTCATGTCACACAGGGAAATAGTAACTTGATGATGTTTTGGGGCAGCTGCTAATCACGTGCGTGATGACTTCCACAAAAATATGACAATCTCTCTTTTGCTGATTAGGTGTTTCGTAGTAATCTCCTGTTCTTGGATTGCAAATACATAGCCTTCGCAGTGTGATGTCATGTAGCGATCACGAGACCAAGAGAGGCATCGCTTCATGTCAATGTTAGTATCTTCTTCAATTCTTCTTTGAGGTAAGTCGGACTGATTTGGGGTAGTATGGGAGGTCATCAGGAAGAGAATAATTACTTCCTAGCTCACATCCGATTCCTTGGATATTGTTATATATGTATGTATGTACAATAAATATGTATGTATGCATGTATGTATTTATATACACGCACACATATATATGTAGATAGATAGATACATTTATTTTATTAGCCACACAGGGCTCAACGAAGATGGGACAAATACAATGTAGAGCTTTTCTTTTTGGGTGGGGGAAGGAAGAAAAAAAAGGGTGGTGTCGATCAAAAGGGATCGTAGGAAGGGAAAAAGGGGGAGTTCAATCAAAAGGGATCGGAAAAAAAAGAAAGAAAGGCCGATCAATAGGGATCGTGTATCACACAGTAATGTTCTCGTGTAAAAAGAGGGGAGGACAGTTTAGGTTTAGCCGTGGAAAGAAAAGCCTACGGAAAAGACCACGGTAACCTTGGTCAATATTCTCATTGAAGAAACTATAACAGTAAGTGACTCTCTTTTGCCTTTTTGTATTATTTTTTTTTCTTGGATTTTTTTCTAGTTCAAAGGGTTATGCTCAAGATGGCTCCGTCGTTCACACGTGCCATCCTTGCTATATTCACCCATCTTTAGATAGATAGATAGATAGATAGATAGATAGATAGATAGATAGATAGATAGATAGATAGATTGACATGGGTGTTATGCGATCAATATTCAGTTTCATTTCTTACAGGATTGTATACGCTGTTGAAACTTAACCCAGGTCAGGCCAGCACTAGTAAATCACCAGTAACAGACATCCCAGATACGAACACCCGGTGTATTTCTGATGGAGAAATAACTCAGGATTACATCACTCAATATGACATTCTGTAAAACATCTCAGAGACATTCTACACTTCAGAGAGTTATAGCTGTAAATTTCTTGTCGCTCATGCCACCATGTAGCGAATATTTTGTTGGATATAGTTTGCTGAATGAGGTTTATTTGAAACAAAAAAAAAAGAAAGTCTTAAGAAGGTTGAAAATTGTAGAAGGTTGCTATTATAGGAGGAAGTATTGTAATAGTAAAGTATAATTCAAATTTACGTTCTCGTTCGTTAACTGTTTTATTTCCGTTTGTAAATGAGTAAAAGTGTGCAACATTCTCTGCGAATGTGTCTCATGATGAGATGTACATGGGACGTGTATGTTAACGAGAGCTAAAATATATACATGTCAAGACTGTGTGTGTATGTGTGTCTCTATTTCCATGAGTTTTATGTTTATTTTGTGAGGATGGGAACGAGTACGTCCGCGTGTGTATGAGCGTCTGTATCTCACTGTATATATACACAAAACTGTGAATTTGTATATATATGTACACATGAGTATATGTTTCCGACGTATATGTCTGTATGGCTTTATAAGTGATTAATGTATACCACCGTTATATATGTGTGTGTGTAGATGTATGCCTCTATGTAAATGCACATGTGAATGAATGTGTGTGTGGATATATACACAAGTGAATGTGTGACTATATATATAGACATATATATATGTCTATATATATATATATATATATATATGCATATATATATATATATATATATATATATACGTATATGCACATACATGTATATATAGATACACACACACACACACGCACACACACACACACACGCACACACACACACATATATATATATATATATATACATATATGCGTGTGTGTTGGAGTGTAATTGTGAATATGTGTGTATTTGTGTATCTTGCTATTTGTTCTGTATACAGTAATACTTGAACAACAATTGGGCACTTGGAATTGTCTCAAGAATGCTGATAACATTCTAGAAGGAGGTTAATTATCTTCACAGATAAAACTGATTGCAAAGCTCACACAATTTGGTCCTGAAAATTGGTTCGCCGAGAGAACTTCATTGATCTGAATGCTTTTTATTTCACAAATAAATAATGGTTTGGGGTGGGAACTTCTCTTCGTCGTTTGAATATTTTAGTTGTTTTTTTTTGTTTTTTTTTGTATTCTATGTATTCATAGATGTTTACGTATTTTTAATATATTTTTTATATACTTTTCATTTCTTTTATTCTTTTTTTGTTTCAATTGAATGTGTTCGGTGTTGAAAGTGTTGGCTGATATATTCATTAAAAATGTTGATGGGATAGACACGTTAAGGCCTGATGTTGATTAGATAGACGTGCGCCTGTTTTGGTGACAAAACACACATACACAAGTGAGCGTGCCTCCACGTGCATGCGTACACACGTATACATACACGCATTTGAAGTCAGTCACACACACACATACAAGCATACACACAAGGTTTCTAGGTTTTGACTGAATTGGTAGCTACTCTGTAAATGTGGGATACACACATATGTATATATATTTATATACATAGATGCATACGTACACACATATATTTATATATATATATATATATATATATATATATATAGAGAGAGAGAGAGAGAGAGAGAGAGAGAGAGAGAGAGAGAGAGAGAGAGCGAGAGAGAGAGAGAGCGAGAGAGAGAGAGAGCGAGAGAGAGAGAGAGATAGAGACAGACAGACAGACAGATAGATTGAGATAGAGATAGAGATAGAAACATACATACATATATACATCTATATATATATGCGTATATGCATATACATACGTATGTATATATATATATACATATGTATATATATATATATATATATATTTATATACACACATATATAAATATAAATATGTATATATTTATATGTATAAATATATATATATATGTGTGTGTGTGTGTGTGTGTGTGTGTGTGTGTGTATGGGTTAATCCCAAGTGTTTCCACAGTCCGAAACGTTCCATATATTAAATGTGCACATTTAAATTTATTTGCGATGTATTCCCAAACACGTTCTTATGGTACATTATCTTTTGTCATTTTGATGTCGTTGTGCAATAGCATTATTTCCTTATATGTAACACCAATCTGCGAAATGGATAAGAATTTTGTTCAACTTATCTATTCTTCACATTGGCAATTTTTAAGATGTCTTTAATCATTCAGTATAGGAATCGTGGTACAACTATGAAATTCTACCAATCCATCTCCCTGTAGATTTACGTAAATATCCTGGATTACACTAGCTATTCTTGCTTGCAAAACATCCATCCGATGAAATACAGTTTAATAATTACTAACCTTTACCTTTCCATATAAATTACGTTGATATGATCATAATTTCTTAAAACATGAATCATTAAACCATTGTTGTAAATCTTTTCATTGACGTCAAGAAATATTCCAGGCTTGTACATATCACTTTTACATTCAATTAGTCATTATTTCGTAGGCGTATCTGGTCATCCATATCTTTTATATCAACTATAGTTGCATATTCGCACCTATGTAAATTCGAGTAATGCGTAGCTGAGTTCAATTGTTTTGAAAAACTAAAAGATCCAAATACATGTTTTGAATAATAATTTCTGTATTAAACATACACACACACACACACACACACACACACACACACACACACACACACACACACACACACACA
>NC_068985.1:116855073-116857748 GCF_001194135.2 Octopus bimaculoides
TATATATATATATATATATATATATATATATATATATATATATATATCTATGTATGTATTTCCGAGCTCGGTCAATAATTGATATTACGTTATGGACGATCCTAATGCTTTACTGTAAAGCACAATTTTGTGGAGGTCTATCAACAGCATTTTGTTATTGTCATGCCTAAATGGAATCATTGTATATATATATATGTATATATACATGCGTGTGTGTATACATGTCTATATGTATATTGATATACGTATTCATTTGTGTGTGTCTATATAAATGAGCAATTGGAGGATGCTAAAACAACTGGGCCTCTATTCCTTAGAGAGAAGATGGGAAAGATATACTGTTATACATATATGTAAAATCCTGGAAGTTCTAGCAGCCTGCATTCCGATTGGAAGCTATACTAACCTCTGAAATGGACGCTCTACTAGATCGTACCAAAGATGCCCTTCTTTCCATCTAGATTAAGGACCAGGTAGTCAGGGGCCCGTAGCTTCTGCGCTGCATAATTAAAGCAAAATTAAGTTGCGATATCAATAATCTTTACATTAAAAGAGCTACTTCTGACTCGAAATTTTGCGATATTTGTAAACACATGAGACCCACTCGCTTTTCGGGGACGATGAGCTGAAATAACAACGAAACATCAATATCTCGCGTTCCACGATCACCTACGGGTCGATTCCGTCTGAATGTTTTGGAGGTGAAATGTCTCTTTTTTAACACTCGACGTATAAAACGGACTTTCCTGGACGAAATGCTGCAGTTGAAAAATGTTTAAACAAAACACATGCATATACATATACATACCTAGACATACTTAGAGAGATTCGAGACCTTACAGCAGTCAACAATAAGTAATTAGTACAATTAGAACCGCAAATTTACTTTGCAAAAGGTATTGCTACGTTATCTCTATAGTTGTCATTATTCAGTAATTTCAGGTAACAAAATGATATCACCTAAAGAAAATTACATACAGCCTTCCCGGTGGTGAAATTTCCCTCATAATTATTCAGATATATTGGCTTCAAATTTTGGCGCAAGGACAACAATTTGGAGGGAAGAAGAAGTCGATTAAATCAACCCCACTACTTAAATTATGCTATCGACCCCGAAAGGATAAAAGGCGAAGTGAGTGTTGGCAGAACTCAGAACGTAAAGGTGGACGATTTATTCACATATATTTAATCCACATTCCCTTTTTATTATACACGATGTTAGGTAAGTAAAAAAAAAATGCGTCTTTGTTGAATAGTTATTCATGTCAGAAATGGAGTGTTTCTGTTCCTCTTTCGATGTTGATTTCCTAACAGACATTGTTCCTTTCTCTCTCAGCCTTAGATATACAAAGATTTGATAAAACTAGTTTATAAATTAAAACTGACCCCATAAAATAGTGACAAGCAAAATCTATGATAAGTCATTCTTCTTGATACCTTAGTAGCTTCTAAGCTGAAGTGAAGGCAGCATGTTCTTTGTCTTTTTCCTTACCTTCTTGGAGATTTTAGGCAAAATAATACTAATTATATGTCTTTATGCAACTGAGGATTGCTCTGCATTTAAATTAAATGGAGTTGCCTAAAACGATCGTACTGCATTACTTTGTTGGTAATGCAGTTACCCTTGTTGCTTGTTTTGGTTATATATATAAACCGATAGAATAAGTGCTTACAAAGAACATTGTTTTATTATTTTATTTGTTTCAGACATTTGACTTTGGCCATGCTGTTGCACCGCTTTTCGTGGAGCAAATCGACCCTAGGACGTATTCTTCGTAAGCCTAGTACTTATTTTATCGGTCTCTTTGGCAGATCCGCCAAGTTACGGGGAGGTAAACACACGCACATCGGTAATAAAGCGATGTTAGGGAGACAAATACAGACACACAAATATATACACGCACATACATACATACATATATATATATATATATATATATATATATATATATATATATATATACATACGCCGCGAACTTTCAGTTTCCTTCTACCAAAATCCAATCTCAAGGCTTTGGTCAGACCGAGGCGATAGTAGAAGACTTGCTCAAGGTACCAGGCAGTGGGACTGAACTCGGAACACTTTGCTTGGTAAGCATGCTACCTACCACACAGCCACTCCTGCGACTATAATATAATATAATAAAATATAACATAACTTAAATTTGAGGCACCTGGTTAGGTGAGAATAAAATGCACGCACGACAAGGAATTTTAGATGAATATGTTGTGTGGACGCCCCCAGACGATAAGTATGCTAGTCCAGTACGTATAAATACTGGACGTGATAGCTAGACAGAATTGTCGCGTAGAGCGAGACGGAGACTTCGGTAGACTACACGTCGAGTTCTGTTGAGTCGAGCCGTCGGAAGTGAGAGTTCAGTAGCTGAGGAGCGGTACGTCATTGACGAAGATAAGACATCCGAACGTGCGATATAACAGAATACCATTCTTAGTACCGAGGAACTGGCAGAATCATATTCAGAGTAATTTATGCGTTAATTGGAACCAACCAAGTAAATAATTCGCTCTTGAGCTATTCAAACATTTACATTTTATTAAAATACAATGTATGTATGTCCATCAGTTGTTATATATATATATATATATATATATATATGCGTGTGTGTGTGTGTGTGTGTGTGTGTGTGTGTGCGTGCGTGTGTGTGTAAGGA
>NC_068985.1:116857765-116858490 GCF_001194135.2 Octopus bimaculoides
GTGTGTGTGTGTGTGTGTGTGTGTGTGTGTGTGTGTGTGTGTGTGTGTGTGCGTGCGTGTGTGTGTAAGGATTTCGTAATAAGATAAAAAAACCAAGGCTGTGTATAATATAGAATATTTATAAATAAATGTTCTATCTTATACACAACCTTGGTTTTTTATTACGAAATCCTTATATTTACACGCTGATATATGACCTACTTTGGACCCCTTGTTCGCATAATCACAGAACCTGGAGGTTAACTATGGTCGTCTATCCACAGCACTTACTCAGCATTACCTGAAACCTCTGGATCTAATTGACACCACTTTCGCTCATGACCTATATATACGAGTTGTTATAACTTGCCTGAATATCTCGTGTACCCACGGGGGAAAAATCTCTGAGATAAGGGTCTCACTCAAAGAAAATAACGTATATTATTAATATTACTGAGTAAACGTTTTCTGATAGTCGACACTAAGCGGTTATGAATATATATCTATCATCGATTTTTTTGCCTCTGTCTGTCTCTATATATCTCTCCCCCTCTCCCTTCTTTCTCTCTCACATATATATGTGTGTGTGCGTGTATGTATGTGTATATATATGTACATATGTATATATATATATATATATATACATATGTGTCTCTGTGTATGTGCATATATATATGCGTGTGTGTGTGTGTATGTGTGCGTATATGTATATATACATGTATATATGTATATATATATATATATAT
>NC_068985.1:116859475-116862069 GCF_001194135.2 Octopus bimaculoides
GTTGTTGGTGATGGTGGTGGTAGTAGTAGTAGTAGTAGTAGTAGTAATCGGAAAGTTGTGATGTTGATAAAGATAATATTAATAATAATAATAATAATAATTATTATTATTATTATTATTATTATTATTATTATTGTTCAGTAGTTTTATTTTTATAACGTGCTTTCACTTCACTACCGAGCGCAGCTCTGTGCGCCTTGGGTATTATTATTATTATTATTATTATTATTATTATTATTATTATTATTATTATAACTGTTATTATTATTATTATTTCGGCCCTTCGTAGTAATAAATTCATTGTTTCTTTCCTTATAAATAGTCATCTGACTGTTTAAATGAGAATTAAAATGCAACTTGTTGCAATGTTGCAACATCTTTTGAAAATGGAAAAAAAAATGTCATCATGGTATTATCAAGTGCCTGCAGAAAATGGATTCACGTTGCCATGGTTGCTACATCAGAGGATGGCGCATCAACCTTATCAGAAATGCAAAAAGTGGCAACTGAATTCAGGAGAGAAAGAGAATCTTGAAAATGGCTGAAGGTCTGGATGGTCTCCACCATCCATCATCATGGAAAACATTCACCGTGTTCACCCCATGGTTTTGGATGACAAGGGATCGTATATAAATCAAATAGTTAATACTATTAGTATTTACCGTGAGAGAGTTGAGAATATTCTACACAACAAACGTAGCATAAGGAAGGCTTCTGCTCCGTGGGTGCCACGTCTTTTGACACCTGTTCAAAAGTGCACCAGTCCTATCACACCAAGGGCAACATCCAGCTGGTTTCCTTGAATGCTTCCTAACTCATTATGAATGTTGGCTTCATCATTTTGAACCAAAGAATAAGGGAAAATCCATGCAGAGGAAGCAACCATCTCCACCTGCTCCAAAGAGAGCCAAGGTTGTTTCATCTGCAGGGAAGGTGATGGTTCCAATTTTGGGGAATACAAAAAGCATTTTGTTTATTGACTAACTTCAAAAACCCCGTACCATTAATGGAGAGTGCTATGCCAACTTGCTGAGGCAGTTATGAATGCTATCGAGTCAAAACGTCCAGGAAAACTGACCTGAAGAAACGGGTCTTGTTTCATCAGGACAATGCTCTAGGACACAAGTGCATGGTTTCAATGGCTGTTGTGCATGACTGCAGCTTTCAGCTAGTTGATCACAATCTCTATTCTATTGATTTGGACCTTCTGTTCTGCAACATGAAAAAAAGTACTTGGCTGGGAACCGGGAACACAGTTATGATAACGTCATATCTTCACAAATGGTATCCAAGCTCTGCTACATCGATGGGAGAAGTGTGTGGACTGCAAGGGTGACTACGTTGAAAAATAAACTTTCTTTGTCACAACGAATAATTAGAAGATCACAAATTATCAATAGTCGAAGACAACCATCTAATCTCAGGAGACTCCTAGCAAAGGTGAGTTTCACGTTTCAAAAAGAAACGAAGCAAGTAACCAACTGGGAAGACGTCAGTTGTGGGACATGCAAATTAATTGAGTGAGGGACAATCAAAAGACTCAAGAATGGGAAGGAATTAAAAGTGAATGCAAATATGAATTGCAGTACACAAAAGAAAGAGAGAGAGAGAAAGAAAGAAAGAGAGAAAGACAGAAATAAAGAATGATATAAAGAGAGAAAGAAAGAGAGATAGAAAGACAGAAATAAAGAATGATATATAGAGAGAAAGAAAGAGAGAGAGATAGAGAAAGACAGAGAGAAAGGAAGAGAAAGGAAGAGACAAAGAGATAGAAAGAGGAAGAAAGAGAGAAAAAAGAAAGAAAGAAAGAAAGAAAGAAAGAAAGACAGAAAGAAAGAGAGAAAGAAAGAAAGAAAGAAAAGAAGAAAGAAAGAAAGAAAGGAAGAAAGAAAGAAAGAAAGAAAGAAAGAAAGAAAGAAAGAAAGAAACGGAAATGCTATCAACTTCACCAGAACAAGTACACAACATGAATATATGAATAACCACATTTTGGTGTTCTGCTTGGAGAATATTTGATTAAAACATTTTATTTCTCATCCCGTGTTCTCCTTTCTCTTCAAAAATGTAAGACTGTCGGATACGTTTGTTCTTAGATTATTCTTTGAATTTCACAGAGAATGATTTGCAAACAAAATTACTCTAATAGGAATCGTTTAATTTTTGTTCTTCTTTTTTTATTTCTAGAGTGGTGCAGAAATTGTGTGTTTCGTGTTCTTTGCTGTTAGGAGAATGGAGTTTCGTGGAAGAAAAGAATTATAACAGATTTGGTTGAAAAAGAGAAAAGGAAGAGGAGAAAATGTATGCGTTTTGGGAGAGAGTGATTGAATAAGAAAGAGAGAGATATTGGGGAGATGGGGGGTGATCGATGGATGTGGAAGAATTTAAATGAGAAAGACGTGGATACAAGGGAAGGAAGCAGGTACGGTGCTCTTCATGTGTGCGTGTACACACATATATATATATACATGCATACAAATGTGTGTGTGTATATATATACTTACATATATATGTACACGCATAGATGAGTGTGTATGTCTACATATATCTACATATCTACACACACACATATATATATATATATATATATATATATA
>NC_068985.1:116862793-116863442 GCF_001194135.2 Octopus bimaculoides
AGGAAGAGGAGAAAATGTATGCGTTTTGGGAGAGAGTGATTGAATAAGAAAGAGAGAGATATTGGGGAGATGGGGGGTGATCGATGGATGTGGAAGAATTTAAATGAGAAAGACGTGGATACAAGGGAAGGAAGCAGGTACGGTGCTCTTCATGTGTGCGTGTACACACATATATGTATATACTTTCATCTACATGTGTATATAGATGCATATCAGGGTACAGGACGTTAGAACAATGAACTACAGACAACGGAACGAACACATAGGAAAACAGAAAGCCACTTGAAATTATTCATCAGCTGCCTCTATTCTAACTCTATATATATAGGGAGAGAGAGAGACAGAGAGAGACAGAGAGAAACAGAGAGAGTAATTTGTATAACGGACCGAGAGAGAAACCTAGAGACATAGAAAACTAAAATCTGTGGATGTATGTGTATATTGTAATCTATGTATTGGTTTATGAGGGAGAAAATTACACGATGCTTGTGTGTGAAGGGAAGTTGAGGATAGCGACTTACAGACAAGTCGACACCAATACAATGATAGAGAGTAAAGTCTGGAAGTATATGTTTGAGAATATAATTGTCTGCTTGCCGGTAACAAAGAGAGAGAGAGAGAGAGAGAGAGAGAGAGAGAGAGAGAGAGA
>NC_068985.1:116863452-116864269 GCF_001194135.2 Octopus bimaculoides
AGAGAGAGAGAGAGAGAGAGAGAGAGAGAGTGAGAGAGAGAGATAGTGAGGGGAAGAATGAGGGAGTAACGAGAAGACTGAAAGAGGGTGTGAAGTAATGCTGCTGTAAGATAGACACAAAGGAAAGCAAATAAATAAAGGGATTGAAAATACAATGCCGAGTAGAGTACAGATAGGGAAAATCGGATATGTCGTAGGAAGGTGTGATATACAAACACAGAGAAAGATATGTAGAAGAATGCCAGTGATGATATAGATAAATGGGAATGAAGGAAAGAAAGAAGGAATTAAACAAAGAAAGAAAGAAAGAAAGCCTGATACATCCTACTATGGAGTGGACACACTCCATAATGTAGGTCTATATCAACAATTAAACAATCATAAACGTGCCATCCATCGTTGTGAGCCACCGACATAAATTTCTATGCTGTTATCAATTGTCAAGCATTTGTGGCGTTTAGAGATGATGGGTCACGCGGTGCAAACTAAACTTGTACTTTAGCGTACACCGTACCTTTTGAACTTACGTCCCCTGATGACGTGGCTTCTAAAGTCATTATCACTTACAGTGCTGAAATGGACTGAGTTTATTCGTTGGGGTGATTGCTCATGAATGTATTCACATTACTCTACAAAATTCATTTGAACTAATAGAATTCTGGTCCTTAAACAGCAATACTACATTTTTATAAATTTGTGAATGAGTGTCAGTATGTGAGTGAATATATATGTGTGTGTGTGTGTGTGTGTGTGTGTGTGTGTGTGTGTGTGTGTGCACGCGTGTGTATGCGTGTGCGTGTTTGTGTGTGTGTGTGTG
>NC_068985.1:116864553-116870262 GCF_001194135.2 Octopus bimaculoides
ATATATAAATATATATATATATATATATATTTATATATATATATATGCACACACAGTGAAGGAAAAAAGTATTTGATACCCTGCTGAGTTTTAAAATTTACCTATTTGAATTAATGCAAATATAATAACTTTATAGCAGTACACTTTTACAAACCTTTTAGTTAATATTACGACCTAAATAACAGGTAAAATAATATAGCTTAGCAGTTACACACGAATTTGAAAAACGCTATGAGAAATAAGTATTTAATACATTGACAAGAGATCAATTTGATCAAATATAGGAATATTTATTCAAAGTAAATATACAATATCAATATATTCGATGAAATCTAACTTAACAAATCTAATTATATACTGTATTTAAAATAATTTTGTTTCTTTCAGAGTATTTAACAAATTAAATCAATTACATTCATCATCACCAAAGAGTTGTCTAAAGATCGTAGAGACCATATCATTAGGCTGCAAAAGGCTGGATTTGGCTATCGGAAGATATGTCAACAACTGGAAGAGAACTTAACAACTGTAGCTGCTATTGTACGTAAATGGAAAACAGATAAGATCAGTATGAATCATCATCGATGTGGAGCACCCTGTAAAACATCCCCTCGTGCAAGAACACATTTATTAAGTACCGTCCAGGACAACCCTAGAACTACTCTAGAAGAGCTTAGGAATGACCTCAAAACTGTAGGAACATCAGCCACCAAAAAACAATTGGAAACACTCCGCCGAGCCTGCTTAAAATGATGCTGTACTCGAAAAGTCCCTCTGCTAAGGAAAACCGCATTAAGGCTCGATTAAAATTTGCTAAGCTAATGATCACCTAAATGACTCTGAAGAAGATTGGATGAATGTACTTTGGTCTGATGAGACAAAAATCGAGCTTTTTGGAATAAATAGTAATCGTAGGGTCTGAAAAAAAAAGAATGAGGTTTACAAATAACCCCGTTCCTACTGTGAAGCACGGGGGTGGGAGTATAGAGTTATTTGGCTATTTCTCTGCCAATAGAACAGGGCGACTGCGCCGTATCACTGGGAAAATGGATGGGTCGATGTATCGGCAGATTTTAAATGAAAACCTTCTAGCTTCATCCAGATTACCAACGATGAAACGAGGTTGGATATTTCAACAGGACCCAAAGTATACAGCTAAAACTGCCAAAGAATGGTTCAAAGACAAGCACATTAATGTTATGTAGTGGCCTGGTCAGTCTCCAGATTTAACTCAATAGTGGATCTTTGGAGAGAACTGAAACTTAGGTGATCCAAGCGACAGCCCAGGACTCTTAATGAATTGGAAAAAATTTGCTTGGAAGAGTGGAAAAACGCCTTACTGCTGTGATAGCTGGCAATGGTTGGTCGACTAAATATTAAATGGTTTTCATTAAGCATCATACACTTTTTTCTCTTGGTAAATCAATTTATTTATTTATTTAAACTATTAATTAAGTACTATGTTATTTGACATGTTTGTAAAATGTGTTTAATTTTTGTGATAATTATAATATGTATGCAATTTTATTCCTTACCCTTATCCAAATTAATAAACTTGGAAATTTAGAGACAGACAGATAGATAGATAGATAGATAGATAGATAGATAAGAATATATGTGTAAGTATCTATATGTCAACACCACAACTTGACAAACGATGTTGGTGTTTTTATGTCCCTGTAACGTAGCGGTTCGACCAAAGAGATCGATAGAATAAGCACCAGACTTAAAAAGATTAAGTCCAGGGGTCGATGTATTTGAATAAAAGGCGGTGCTCCAGCATGGCCACAGTCAAATGTCTGAAACAAGTAAAGGAATAAAAGAATAAAAGAACGTGTGTGTGTGTGTGTGTGTGTGTGTGTGTGTGTGGATTTGACATTATGTATGTTTATGTCTATGTATGCGAGGGCAATCATTTCATTATGATGGATGGTTTTTCTTCCTTTCTGTATGGAGACAATACAAATATACATATGCAACACATATCAATGAAAACAGTTTTGTGTATTCAATTCTTTCTCTCACTTGTTGACTTATAGTATTCATTTACCTCGTCTGCTGAAAATTCTAAGATATTGAGTTTCTCTTAAAAACTGCTTAATCTCAAGAGACTGATTTATTATTTATATCATCAACACCTAACGATATGTATTTTCGAAATAGAATCTGCTTCGTCTCCTGTAAATTTACAAATTTCAAATTCGATTGTTATCTACAAGTGCGCTAGCGATCCGTGACCGAACGAAACGCGAGGAAACAAGATAGGTTTAACAGCGTCGATTCGAAAACTTTTTAATTCGTACGAAATCGAAGCAAATATATTTTCTGAGTGTGTGTGTGTGTGTGTGTGTGTGTGTGTGTGTGTGTGTGTGTTTACGTGTGTGTATATATATATGCATGTATGTATCTATGAATGTATGTATGTATGTATACAGGGTGCGTAAGATATTTGAGGAAGATTTGTGTTTATAAAAAATAAACATATAAAAACAGATAACTTTAAAAAAAAAACATCAAAAAATGCTATGACGATAAAAAATAAACCTTCTTTTCTATAATGTTATTCAATAAAGCCAACTTCAGATTCAACAACTGCTTCTATATGAGATGCTCGAATCAAGTGGTCCTAGTTCATTCTGGACACTACTCTGACTATGGCAGCTTTCAAAGAATTTTTGGAGTTATGGGCGTGTTCATTGATCTCTCTTTCAACAACGCTCCACATGTAATAGTCCAATGGATTGAGATCTGGGGAATTAGGAGGCAAATGTTATGTGATCATGAAAATTTTGAGCTATCCATTCCTGTGTTACTAGAGCCATGTGTGATAGTGCAGTGTCTTACTGAAACTCATATGGCTTTCCATTGCATACACTGTCTATCGAGGGCTTAACATTTATTTCCAGGACCTCAATGTAGGCGGCAGATTTAACTCTAAGGCCTTGTAGAAAGAAATAAGGAGGCATCACATGTCTTTCATTGCTGGCAACCTCTAAAACAATGGCAGTGGCAGGAAATTTCAGAAGGGTCTGCACATAACTGTCATTTATTCTGTTAACTTTTTGATCTTGGTCGAAGTTCTCGTTTGAAGAAAACCTAATCAGATCTTCTTCTGCTGCATTTTTCAGCTTGTTTTAGACCTGCTTTAGAGCCTTTTAGATCTGATGTACTTACTTTCTCTTGCTTTTTCTGGCAAATTGACCTTTCCTCGTCATATATGATTTATTAACTGATGTCCTTGTGGACACTTATGACTGTTTCTTCTGACACAGGGAGATCTTTTGCAATTAACATAATGAACTTTCTGGGATTGTAATCAATGGTCTGTTGAACTTGCTGGATAAATTCAGGTGTTCTGGCGATTTCAGAGCGTTTAGAATGTAGTTTATACTTTGATGCTGGTGATACGTTTCTATCTTCAGTGTCTAGCTCCTTACAAACTTTGTAGACCACAGATCTGGCAACTATTAAAACTCGAGATATTTCTAAATCACAATGCTCAACCTTTATAACCACAATAACAGCTTGCCTCTTCATTTCTTGAGTAAATTGAGGCTCTGCAATTATTATTTTCTGAAACAAAGATTATACAATGTTAGCAAAAAATGCAGCATTGACCCGAAAAGGTATGTCTTCAAACCAAGGTTATTTTATATGTATACTCACTGCTCAATCGTACATGATGAAAATTTAGCAAATAGGCTCCGGTCTGCTTAATATGGAGTGGACCAAAGGCGGCGAGCTGGAAGAATCAATAGAACACCAGGCGAAATGCATTTCGAATTTACCTTTCATCCTTTTGGGATCGATAAATTAATTACCAGTTGCGTACTGGGGTCGGTCTACTTGAGTATCCACCCCGTCACTCTCAAAATATTTCGTGCCTTGTGCCTAGAGTAAAAAAGAATATGGAGTGCACCATGTAACAAAAATGATTCAGTGAAATAAACTTATAATGAGAAGAAACATATTTACCCTTAATGATAATTCGGATGAAGAGAGACAGAGGTAAAAACTCAGTATTAAGAATTGATTCAAGACATTAAAAGGTTTATTTAGAAGGCGGCCAGCGATTAGAACCGTTAGTACGGTGGATAAAATACTTAGCGGTATTTTGTCGGCCTTTATGTTCTAAATTCAAATTCTACCTAGATCGACTTCGCTTTGTATTCTTGTGGGGTGGGGGTCGATAAACTAAATCCCAGTCATATAAACAACTTGATACCAATAACTACTCACCGTGTTCCAAAATTTGAAGTTATTATTATTGTTGCTGCTGTTGTACGAATGTCACCACAGTCGATTTTGCCTTTCATTCTATCGGTGTTGATAAATTAAGTTCCACTTAAGTTCTGAGGTCGGTGTAATCAACTTCTTACACCGATCAAAATCTTTTGGTTCGATGCCAGAATCTGAAACCATTATTAGAGTTGTTTAGATTAGATGTTTTCTTATTCATTTCTTACAAGACCTTAGAACCTTAGAATTAGTGAGGGAAGAATAACTCTGAAGAAAAATAAAAAAAATATTTGGCAATTTAAAATGGTGCAGGAAAATTTTACCAGAGATATTTACTTCATGGTGAACCAGAATGAAAGCATTGAGCGCAGCTGAACGGATGCTAGCTTTATGGCATAGCTGACCTGACATTGAACATGTGTTGGCAGTACTTTTTGACACTGAAGATACACGCTCACACGTTCGCTCAGAATTATATAAACACAGAGAGACAGTGAGATGTTGGGAGGGAATGAGAGACAAGGAGGGTAAGAGAAATATTACATACATAGATGTTCGAACGCATAAATATAGATAAAGAAAGAGAGATAAATAGAGAGAAAGCGAGAGAGAGGATGAGAGAATAAAAACATGAAAATTACTGGTGTCAAATACGTCAGTGTCGAATCATCTAGGCCATATAAGCATCGCCAAAACGGCTCTACCAAAGAATTCTCATATCCGTGTAAATTACAGTTCTGCGTCGACTACCACATGTAATATTTTAATCAATTAATGTTTTGATCAATTAATAATATAATTGCAGTCGTAATAAACATAGATTTTAGATTTCACGAAAATGCTCGTTTAATTAAATGAGGAAAGATAAATACATACTACAAAATGATAAAGAATTATTATTGGAATGTATTTAGGAGCATGTCATGAATTTTTTCCATCATGTTAGCCATCTCGAACACGTGACAGTCATAAGCTTTTATCTCTACCATACAATTGTTTAGCATTATTAAGAGGATAATAATTTCGAGTGAAAACCTTAAGATATCTCATTTATAGTGGTGAAACTTAATAGGGGTATATTCTTAAAGTACAAATAACTAATTCTAAATTTAATTAAGGGGCATTATTTTTCTACATTTTCAAAATGATTTACATATATAAATTCATTAATTGTAGTGCATGTGTTTTTGTGCCCGTTTTCGAAATATTTAAACATTATCACATCTACATTTCTCTCATAAATTTGTATTTTTAGGAACCGATCGAGAATCGAACGCAAAACGCATTTTATGAATTTAAACTAAATGTAAAGCATGTCAACAAAACATACAAACTTCAATAAATCATCGGACATCACACATTCTTGCAAATGCACAAATACACACCTATATGCATATAGGGTGCATATGCATTATATATATATATATATAGATATATATATATATATATATATATATATATATATATATA
>NC_068985.1:116870919-116877587 GCF_001194135.2 Octopus bimaculoides
ATATATATCTTGTTATCGATCCATTTCTGTATCTATTTATATATCCATTTACCTATTTATCTATCTATTTTATGTCCTTCAGGTATTGACAGTGCAGCTCAGATTCGAATTTACTATTTGTTTTCGTCATATTTCCCTTACAAGTGGAAATTGCAAGCAAGACTAAGAAGTGTAATCCAATACGGCCAGGCTGTTTAGAGTGAGATGTTAACGAATTTCTCTTCATGAACCATCAGCATGATCCTGCCATTTCAGAGTCTATTAACCTGATGTATTTTGTTGATTCTTATTTCTGCGTAAAAGCGATGTCTACACATTATCAATAGCTATGAAAATATCTTGTACAGATATTTGTTACTTAGTAATTTGTTGGTGGGTTCTTCTCTTATTTATAGATTATTTTATTCTTCTTTCTTGTAAATTTATTTCTTTGTCATAGGGATCTCTTTCTATTTGGCTTTAGATCATTTTTCTCTTTGTATTGTTAGATTTTATTTAATTCTTTTTTAAAATTCTGTTCGAGACTAAATATTGCGTTTCTTTGTTGTTTTGGGAATCGAGATGATGATAAAGATCTGAGACACGAGGGAATTCGTCCTCACACACTTGTACAAAAATGCTCGCACGCACACACACGCGCGGAAGCGCACGCACACATACACACACACACACACACACACACACACACACACAAAACATGAATAATAGGAGTGTCTATGATTGAAGTGGATAGCCATGGAATCCACTATGTCTTGAAATTGAAGATACGTTGCATAACATGACGGCACCGTTACGATTCAGTTAGTCGTTGAAGGCATGCTTTCATATATACATGTATGTATATATACTTATGCAAGCAGACACATTTATATATTTTTATGTAAGTATAGGTGTGTGTGTGGGGGTGTGTGTATGTGCATGCTTTAGTGTGTATATTTGTATTCCGTCTTGAAATTAAATGTTTATAAGTTCTATGAATAATTTTTTCAAAGGGAATCTGACAGATAAAAAAGCAGGTCGGTTTAATCGCTAACACAATTAGTCGCGTAAACAAAGAGGTAAGGGTACGAGTCCCACGCATAGAGGAAAACCTACCTTTTTCAGTCGAGGGCTTATATGCCCAATTATTAGGCTATTTTTTAAATTTCTTTATTGCCCACAAGGGGCTAACCGTAGTGGGGACAAACAAGGACAGACAAAGGGATTAAGTCGATTACATCGATCCCAGTGCGTAAATGGTACTTAATTTATCGATCTCGAAAGGATGGAGAGCAATGTCGACCTCGACGGAATTGAACTAAGAACGCAACGGCAGACGGAATACCGGCAAGCATTTCGCCCAGCGTGCTAACGATTCTGCCAGCTCGCCGCCTTGTTACGCTATTTTCTTTAGTCATTACGTGGTGATCGCTATAAGTTTTAAGCTTATAAAATATTATTATTCACACAATTGTAAAGATCGACACTGCTTAACAAAACCATTCGCATATGTGTGTGTGTGTGTGTGTGTGTGTGTGTGTGTGTGTGTGTGTGTATGTGTGTGTGTGTATGTGGGTGTGTGTGTATGTGTGTATCCGTGTGTCCGTGTGTCTGTGTGTGTTTATAACTACTGCTGACTTTGGTATCTATACATATAACAATGTAGGCGCAGGCATGATTGTGTGTGCTTACAAACAACGGAGTTCAGGGTTCACCTTGGACAAGTGTTTCTACTATAACCTTTTGCCTGATCATAACTTTGTTAGTGGATTTGTTTGACGGAAATTGAGAGAAGCTCGTCGCATATATTTATATATACGTGTGTGTGTGACTTTCTGTATGTGTTTGTATAAACCACCACCACTTGACAGCCAGTTTTTCGTTTGCTTAAGTCCCGGTAACATATCAGTTTGGCCAAATATATTCCTAGAATATGAACCAAGATTTACAAAAGTTACTAAGTTCTAAGGTCGATAAATTCGATTAATTTTTTTTTCAATGTGGTATACGAGCATGGCTGCAGTGTAATGAATGAAACAAATAAAAGTGTAAAGATAACTACCGTAAATCCTCGAGTATAATACGCACTTTTCTCCACAAATTTAAAGGTCAAAATTTCTAGTGCGTGCTATATACGAGGTTAAAAATGAAAAATATTTTCTAAGCAAAATTTTCTAAGTGATAAATATGTAAAGGCAATTTACTTAGTATTTATTTTTCACTGACATTATTACTGTTATTTCTTTATTTTCTGCAAAGTGCACAAAAAAGCTACATGTTTGCATTATGTTATATATACAGTAATAATAAAGGACGTTACCGTATCTACGTTTACAAACCGAGGACGATATATAGACCTCTTTGACTCAAGTAAGAGAAGGGGTGCGTATTATACACAAGGTTTAGGTTTTTCAGAGGTACAGCCCCCTCAAAATCCCCTGCGTATTACACTCAAGGGCGGACTATACTCGAGGATTTACTGTACTTATAAGTTATAGGTTTTACAGAACTTTCGTATACTTTATACAAAGTAGCGCATTGCATTAACTTTGTATATCTTTCTTATAATGAAATAAGGTTCTCTGTTGAATAAAATATGTTCTTCAAAACCATGTATTTCGTCTCTCTTCATTCTATATTCATTTTTAGTTAGTGTTTGCATCTCTGCGCATTATGAAAGTTAACAGTAACTTCATTTGCATTTTTCCTTGAAAAGTCTCTTTGAGTTAATTATATTTTATTAAATACATGAACCTGCAATGTAGTTGTCTTTGCAATTCCTGTGTGTGAAAGACAGTGACAGAGAGAATGTGTGTGTGTATGCGTGCGGAAATGTGTTGTTTGCGTGTTTATTGCGTGTTTGTGCGTGTGTACGTGTGCGTGTGTGTGTGTATGCATGTTTGTGTATGAGTGTGTGTATGAGGTTGTGAGTGTAAGTTTGTGCTGTTCTTTTACTCTGTTCATTAAGAGATCGTTTTCTCTTTGTTATGTGATAGCAACAGTTTAGAGATTCTTTCAGTAGCTGCGCATAAACAACTTCACTTCAAACCATTCATATCATTTTAACATGTCATCACAAGTCTGACTATCTGCTTAAGCAGGAAATGTTAGTTGGCCTGGATAACAATGCAGAGCCCATAAACGCCACCGCAATGATACAGTTATTCTGATAGCGATGCAGCTTTGTTAAACACACACACGCACATGCACACACACACACACATATTGACATATATGGAAAAGTATAAATGTGTGTGACTTATATGCATTTATTCATGGCATCGGCAGGGTAATTTTAAAAGAAAGTAGCCCATCTATACTGAAATGCAAATGTATTCATAATACGATCCTCTACAGAGAACAGTTTCACCTTTCGGATGATGTTAGCTCAAAACACATTCAATTCATCGAGGTAAAGAAACTTCGAGACAACGCAGTGTTTTGATTCCACCTGGTTATTACTAACCTTGTGCCAAAATGTGATGCCAAAATTAGGCAAGCAATACTTTGGTGCTGTCCAGAAGGGTTGTTAACATGAAATAACGGTCATCATTTATATAAATAATGCTGAAGATCAATGAGCTTTATTGAATATAATTGAAGATTGTTTATACCTTTCGTGTGGTATTCGAGGTACATTAGTTTTACTCTCTTAAAAATAAGCTGCAATAATATTACACTTCGTTTAAGGCAGCGAATCGGTTGAATCGTTAACGCATCGAACGAAATGCTTCGCGGCACTTTTTCTGACTTTACGTTTTGAGATAAAATAACTACCACTGAGCACAAGGATCGATGTAATCGACGTACCACCCCAGCTCCGGAAATTGCTGGTCTTGTGCCAACATATGAAATCAATATTACTGCAGTAGGTGCGCGACACCAGCCAACTAGTTAGGTTAAACGAACTAACGAGCAGCCACACGAATTAACGAGTGCAATCATTACCAAATCTCTCTCGAGTCATATCTTGATGTCTTCTTCTTACAAGACAGTCTGTAGAATATAGCTCTAGATTTCTTACACGCAGAAGAAGAAGGGATGGTACGGCTGACCACATTTGTTAATAGGTTTGCAGGTTCGAAGTTGACTTGATACAAAGCGAAAATAAGAATTGAAACAGGTTGCTTGTTACTGTATTCATTCGTCTATCAAATATCGAAAAGGTGACGAAACTATTTATGGAAGATATAATAATCAATCTTTTCCATCTTAAAGCTGCTACCTCGGGTGTATAAATAAAGAAATATAAGAAATAAAGTCTATACTCCTGAGATATAAAACATAATCTTTAATACTCAGCAGATTTGACAGATAATGTTTATAAACTGGAAATGTCAAACCTTTTAAGTAAAGACTTTTATAAACTGCTGCAGGCAATAACATTAGATAAATATTTTTATTGGATAGTACCACAGATATTTCTATTATTTCGTTATATTATAAAGATATTTCATGCTGAAGAAGCTTTTGTTATTTCAGTATCTAGATTTAGAAATAGCTTTAACGGCTCGAAGAAATACAATGGAATATAGCTTACGTTGAATAGGTTTTCTATAAAGATGTTCTACACTGGGACAGAAAAGTTAGAGAAAGAAGCGTGTAGAAGTTTAAGATATCACACATTTATGTGAGAGGTATGTTCAAATATATTTGTTAACACATAAGAACATGATTAAGAACCTCGCTATGCAACCAAGTTTTTTGGAGTTCAGCTCTTTTGCACAGTGCCTTATGCATGTGTTTCCTACTTTGGACCCGACCTGACCAATATCTTGCTAAGGAAATTGGAAGACGGAAACTATGAGAAGGCCTGATGTGTGTGTGCTTAAGTATATGTGCGCATGTCATTGTCCTATGTTTGACCCTACATGTCACCGCTTGACAACTGGCGTTGGCTTGTTAACGTCGCTGTAATTTATTGGTAAGGCAAAAGAAACCAATAGAATAACTACCTAAGTACGAGAATTTTTAAATTTTAAACTACTTGGGTCGACTTGTTCGATTAATCGCATCAAGGTGGGGACCTGAATGGTCGCAGTCCAATCACTGAATGAAGTAAGATATAAAATATGAAAGGCACACATAAATAGGAAAATATATGTTTAACAAAACACTTAAAAATTATAATTAAACAGAAAATAAAAGATGGATGAACTTTATAGGTTCAAAATCAATGGTTGTGGACAGGGGTCTACATGTCTTTTTGGGGGGTGCATATAAGTGTTTGGGGTGCATATAAGTGCATATAAGTGTTTGGGGGTGCATATAAGTGTTTGTGGCTAAAGCTTTTCTGCAATAAATTGGTTATACTTGTACAGTGCACAAAGTATTTTAACTATTTTTTTATACAACTCGTAATAATATTTAATTATAAAAAAAATATGATGGGATTTTGGGACCATTGAACGGATATGAAGGTCCCTCCAAGTAAAACAGGAATTAATGGAGTCCATGGGTAAAACAACATTGTTGAAACACTGTTCTAACTGATGCACGGGTAAAGAATTACTGGCTAGGTCTAGTTAGGATAATTCATTCGGTACCCGCTTACTATTACCCGAAGGGACCTGTGAGGTTTCATGTAGATACATATTTTCACGTCGTTACCTGCTTACTAATACCCAAAGAGAGCCGCAAAGGTTCATATAGAGACATATTTATTATGTAGCAATCCACTTACTATTACCCGAAGGGAGCCGTAACGGTTCATGTAGATACATATTTTTTACGTAGCTACCCGCTTATTATTACTCAAAGGGAGTCATAAGGGTTCGAGTAGATTCAAATTTTTTTACATCGCCACACGTTTACTATTACCCGAAGGGAGCTGTAAGAGTTCATACAGATACATATTTGTTGTATCGCTACCCGCTTACTAATACCCGAAGGGAGCCGTGAATGTTCATGTAGGTAACATATTTTTCATGTCGCTACCCGCTTACTAATACCCGAAGAGAGCCGTAAATGTTCATGCAGATACATATTTTTCACTTCACTAGCCGCATACTATTACTCGAAGGGAGACGTAGGAGTGCATGTAGATTCATATTTTTTATGTACCTACCCGCTTACTATCTCCCGGAGGGAATCGAAGGGGTCAAACAGACACCTATTTTCCTCGTCGCCACCCGCTTGTTACCGCAAAGGGGTTGCTAGGATCGGTGTAAGAAACGTCATTAGGATATATATTTTACAATCTATTATAATATATTTCTGTTATATTTGCTAGTAAACTATCGTTCGAGGATCTCTTTTATTCTAATCTCCGATGCACCTCAGTACTCAATATAATTACCTTAACACACCTTGCCAAGAGATATATGTTTCTTTTTTTTTCTTTTTTCCTTTTTCTTTTTTCTTTATTGCCCACAAGGGGCTAAACATAGAGGGGACAAACAAAGACAGACAAAGGGATTAAGTCGATTACATCGAGCCCAGTGCGTAACTGGTACTTAATTTATCGACCTCGAAAGGATGAAAGGCAAAGTCGACCTCGGCAGAATTTGAACTCAGAACGTAACGGCAGACGAAATACCGCTAAGCATTTTGCCCGGCGTGCTAACGATTCTGCCAGCTCGGCGCCAGATATATGATTCTGTCCATTTCGATCTTCGAAGAATAGGAAATCTCAAGTCAGTATTCTCTTAATCTTCTTCAATGTTGCTTTCAAATTTTGGCACAAGGCC
>NC_068985.1:116877597-116881776 GCF_001194135.2 Octopus bimaculoides
AATACTAAACTGGTACTTATTTTATCGACCGCGAAAGGATGAAATGGAAAGTGGACCTCGGTGGAATTTGCCTTTCATCTTTTTCGGATCGATAATTTATGTACCAGTGAAACACTGGAGTCGATGTAAGTGAGTAGCACCTTTTCCCAAAAATTTCGGGCCTTGTGCCTAAGGCAGAAAGGATTATTACTATGAAAAAACGGTAATGTACTGGCAGAAGCGTTAGCACACCGGACAAAATATTTAGCGACATTTGATCCATTTTTACGTCCTGAGTTCAAATTCCGTAGAGGTTAAGTTTGCCTTACGTAATTTCAGGTAAAATATGTAGCAATCAAGTATTGGGATCGATGTAATTGATTTACCCACTGCCCTCAAAGGCTGCTGGCCTGGTGACAAAATTTGAAACCGTTACTTCTCTGAAAAACTATAGCCCCATTGCTGTTCGAAGGAGGGCGCAACACCTCGGTAGTTTTTCTTTACTGTTGGTCTCCATTTTTTCTGTTTTACTCTTCTGTGATTCATTCGAATTTTTAGGAATTTTACGTAGCAAGTATCATATTCATCTCTTCACATAAATGTTGTGCGTGGTCCTGAGATGCTACTGTTCATGATGGTACAACTCATGTTTTATCCCTTATTCACTGCTCAAAGTAACTGTGGCTACAGGAATATCTTCGTTTCCTGATTATCCTCAGGAACTGAGGACGAGTTAATCGTCCCTGCTAGTTTCGCGGCGTTGATCACATTGCTGTTGATGTAGTCCTTGTCTTTTCTTTTTTTACTTGTTTTCTCAACTTCTTGGGAAAACACCCTATTAACAGTTTTTGCCGAGCCCTTGTGCATTTGTCGGTTCATCTCTCTGGTTATATTTCTCGGCCCACGATTGGGAAGTGTTCTCAAATTGTACTCTGGTTTTCTGAAGTCATAACGATTTTCAATTCCATGCAGTCTCATCCCGACTGTACATTGTTCCTTCTCACTTTGGATTTCACAATCTACCAATATTGCATCAGAAAAGCGACGATATACCAGGGACCCCGAATAGGAGGCAAATAATTGCATAGGCTTGACTTCATTTTTTCAATTCCCTTTTGGGTGAGCACACAAAAGGCGAGCCATTTCCATAAGGGCATAAGTAGGTTAGCTTTCGCCCTGCTCATTTTTGGAGGAACATCTGGGAGCAAAAAACAAAGGATTTTTGTAATATATTTTCTACAAATTGGTCTTTGAAGTGTTATTTGCGAAAATTATGCGTGATTTGTTGCTGTTGGTATTGTTGTATTGTTGGTGTTGCAAATTTTCAAGTACACACTAAGTAAATCATCATCTTAATTAAATCTTTATATTCCCATTAATAATTCCTTTTCATTTATTAATTAGGCATATGCATTTTATTCATTAATTAGTCATATGTACCTTGCGCGTTCGCCTACTGTCATTTAATTTGTATGGTATGCCAGAAAATAGAATAAAACCAAGTCGAAGCAAAAAGTCCAAAACAAAATATGTTTTACCCTGAAGGATTAAAAAGGAAATACTATGCACCATTCTTAGCAAATATTACAAAATCACATTAAACTGAAGGATTTAACGATTTATAAACCACGTTTAAAAACCAAAACTTCAGAGTCGAAAGAAAAACATTGTGTTGAATGGAAGCAAATGATAAAAATAATAATCTTTTTCAACAATAAGCACAAGGCATCAAATGTTGCACTGACTCCAGTATTTAACAGGTACTTATTCTATTGGTCCCGTAAAGATGAAAGCAAGGTCAACCTTAGCCAAATTTGAACTCAGAATGTAAAGACGATAAAAATATAAATTTCAACAACGAAAAATTACCCAAAAGAAGGAGACTTCTTTTGGTTGCTTATGGAGAACCCTCAAAAACACGCTCGAAGTGACCCCTAGGGCACGTAGCAGTCCCAAATGGACTTCTTTCTGTGTACAGATGCGCTATTAGAGTCAAAGTTGATAATAAATGGAGCGCCTGACTAGTACAATGCGTTCCTTCCACAAAAGCAGCTAGAATACTCGCTCCATACACGCTCCACTTTAGTGAAACGTAAAGTGGGACACGGCACGACGGTCAGGTTACAATGTATATTTAGGGGCAACGTCAGTCAGTGTGTCTTTCATCTTGTGCGTTTAACTACAAATTGTGGGTTACAAATTGTGTTGAGAAATGAAGTATGTAATTGCTCGAAAGTCGAACCATTGTTGCCACAATCTTCTAACTTTCAATGAAATTGTTGGAGGGCAGTAGACCCCTCCCTACCTTCACCTTCCTTTTCAAGTTGTTGATGGCTTGGTGAAAGAAGCAAGTAACTGTCTTCAGCCCTTTCAATCTGGGCCACCATACAACCTAAGACCATGAGACAAATAAACACTTCCTGCCCTTTCCGGCCAGAGTGCGTCGGTGGGACGATTTTCACGATGGATTCAGCCGACAGACGGATGCGTTCTACACATTACAGTGGGTGTTCGACATAAACCCAATAGCCAGCATTACGCTGGCACTGGACGTAAGCGTCCCGAGCAGTTACGTCGCTCAGCACAAATCTCGGGCAACCCCGAGTAACGGCATTTTCCTTCCTGTAGAGTTTAACTCGAAGCGGCACTGCTTCTCGGTAATACTACCAGGACAGGGATTTCTGGAAAGTATCCCAGCCCTCAAGTCTTCCGAAAAAGACCAGCCTGTTGGTTCTCATCGCCACCTTGAGTCTCGTCAAGAACGTTATCGCACGTACCTGCCACTAACTTTTTACAGCATGGCAAGTGGAACTTCCACCGACCGCATTAGCCGACTGACTGCGCTCTGCCTCGGTCTTTGCTAGATCTAGGAGTACAGCACAGTCAAAGTGACGAGCTGCGGGAGATCGAGTCTGAAAAATGTCGACCACACATACTCATCGTCAAGGAAGCGCTGAAGGTATCGTAGCTTCAGCATATGATTCCGCATCAGCAGCCGAGTCAAAGTTGATAATAAATGGAGCGCCTGACTAGTACAATGCGTTCCTTCCACAAAAGCAGCTAGAATACTCGCTCCATACACGCTCCACTTTAGTGAAACGTAAAGTGGGACACGGCACGACGGTCAGGTTACAATGTATATTTAGGGGCAACGTCAGTCAGTGTGTCTTTCATCTTGTGCGTTTAACTACAAATTGTGGGTTACAAATTGTGTTGAGAAATGAAGTATGTAATTGCTCGAAATTATTTTCTCAGAGATATTTGATATGACAGAACCTATGGCACTAGAATTTACAAACTACGGCCACCACCAATATTGATTTCGAAAGAAAATGATGCGAAAGACTGATGACACTTCGCCAAGAAAACCAGCATACGACGACTTCGTCAGTGGAGAATCATGCATATCATATAGGAGTCACTTGATAATCGGTTTGTTAATAACACTCTCCTCTGGTTTCGTCATGGTTGATATTCCTGCAAATGGCAACACAGTTTGAATACTCTTAGCTGCAGGACAAAACTTTCAAAGCATTGGAGAATGAAAGAGAAGGTTAAGACAAAAACTAATTCGATACTTCTATCACATATATCTAATTAACACAGAGATAAAGAAATTAGCAAATGTAAACACACAAGAAACAATTTAATTTTATGAAATTCCTGAGCAAAAGGCTCATGTGAAATTTCAGATTATCAGGGACGACAAATTTCCAAAATCATGCACAATAGAGGGTTGAAAATGAATTGCTTTTTGATAATAAGAACAAATATCGGATCGTTAGCACAATAGTCCTACAAGAAAATAGTTTGCGCTCGTATAGAATTTAAATTTGTATTGAGAAAAGTTGTCCATGGCTACAGGTAATTTAGGCTCGTATCATTTCGATGCAAGGATGTCTCGCATGTTATGTTAGAATTGACATTTAAGGCCATAATATCATCTCGTTAGACACATCGAACAGACGTTTTGTCGTTGGATAGAGCGATCGGAGATTAACTGTTTCAAATGCTATATAATGAAGCTAAAATTATGGCTACAAAAAAAAAACGTCTGTCAAATGTTATATTGTAACACTTAATAAAGGTATATTAGGAATATTTCAGTTGCATTAAAGCCATTGTGTGTGCGTGCTTGCGTGTGTGTATGTGTATGCAGGTATATATATGTACGCCTATAAATACATACACATATGCATT
>NC_068985.1:116882553-116884207 GCF_001194135.2 Octopus bimaculoides
ATATATATATATATATATATATATATATACATATATATGTATGTATGTATGTATACATATATATATACATATATATACGTATACATATATATAATATATATGCATTCTTCTACGTGTGAGCACCAGACACGTATCGATGTGCTTGTATTCTAGAATAATAGTTAAGCTTCTATTATCGTCAGTGTGACGGCTTGTCGTGGGTCTGTACATATCAATAGAGTATATTATAGATTTATTTATTAGTTTTCTATCTATCCGTCTCTGTCTATCGCTACATGTGTGTGTGTGTTTGTATGTGTGTATGTATACACACACACACACACACACACACACACATATAAAATAAAAAAAAGAGAGCTGGTATAGCATGAATATATTTATTTCACCAGTGACAGCCATATAACGGTGATCGTTCCGTAGATATTATCATAGAAATTTTTTTTTATTTTAGTGAGTAATAAATTATTTTACATGCCTGTATTGTTGTATATAATATAAATTGTATAGTACTGTTCTATAATCTATAATACAGGTAAAATTATATAGTACAGTCGTATAATGTATAAGATTATACAGGTAAAAAAATATATAGTGCAGTTATATAATGTATAAGATAATACAGGTTCAAAATTATATAGTACACTTATATAATGTATAAGATGATACAGATAAAAAAATTATATAGTACAGTTGTAAAATGTATAAGGTAATACAGAATAACAAAACCGAGCTGATCAGGTAAAAAGTATATCATATTGGTTTACTGTAGTTTGTAGCCTAATCCATTCATGGACCTTTTATTGTGAGTACAACTGGATTAGTTAAATCCGTCTCTTGTCCATTAAATTTAAACAGATACATATATATGTGTTTGTGTGTATGTCCATATGTATGTATTTCTTATACAAGTATACATGTACTTTGATATATATGTTTATTTCTTTCTCTCTCTCTCTCTCTCTCTCTCTCTCTCTATCTCTCTCTCTCTCTCTCTCTCTCTCTCTCTCTCTCTCTCTCTCTCTCTCTCTCTCTCTCTCCACACACACACACACACATATTTATACATCCATACATATATATGCTTTCGGTGCCAATGGTTTCTTATTACGGTGCCGTGGTATACAATCCTGTAAATAGTAAGAATGGTATTTTCATAGAAGCTTAAAAATTATGGCGATCAGCGTGCGATGACTGAGGAAAATAGTCTAATAAAGGGGCATAAAAGTCCTCGACAGAAAAAAAAAAGATGTATGCATAGATATATGCATGTGTGCATGGATATATGTGTAGATATGACTGCGTGTGTGCGTATATATATACACACGCTCACACATACACACACACACACGAACACATATATATTTATATATATAGTCAAGAGGTTAGTTCTAAAAATGCCCAATATTGAGAACATGTAGCAGTGTTTATCTGACCTGCAAAATTATTTATGTGAATCCGTGTGCTGAAAGAAATTTTGTCTTTTCGTGGCTAGTCATACTGCCTTAATATCTAACACACTCACCGGTTCAATTTCCAGTCATTTTATTTATTTACTTATTTGTCATATTTATTTATCTTTTCGTCTCATATATATATATATATATATATATATGTGTGTGTGTGTGTGTGTGTGTGTGTGTGTGTGTGTGTGTGT
>NC_068985.1:116885464-116890264 GCF_001194135.2 Octopus bimaculoides
ATATATATATATATATATATAAATAGAGTTATTAATATTTCTAAGTCTCTCTAAAGGAGACTACGACAGCGGTACTGGAAATTAATAGTTATCGCCAAGCCAACATGGCAGTCCCATGTATACCATGATCAAGGTGTAGAGATGGCACACTCTAAATGGATAAGGTAAAATAATCCGATGGTAGAAAGAATTCCACGAATGAAGTATTCCAAAGCCTGTCGGAGTGACGGAGATCCGTGTGAGCAAAGGATAAAGAGTTAATAAAAAGAAAACTCTAAAGAAAAACACAAGAAAAATACAGCAACACGAGGACGTGATATATGCAAAGTATTAAAAGGCGCTCAAGGAAGGAAAGAAAGGGTATTTTACGTTTCGAGCATAGCACTTCTTCAGAAAGAGGAGACAGAGGATAGTACAAGAGAAAAGGAAGACTGAGGAAAAAATCTCCAGCAATCTGCATGTAGTTACAAGCGATTTCTTTCTTCCGTCTTCCTTTCCTCTTGGACTTCCCTCTGTCTCCTTTTTCTGAAGAAGTGCTTTGCTCGAAACGTAAAACGCATTTTCTTTCCTTCCCTCACTGTATTTTAATACTTTGCATGTACCACGTCCTCGCGTTGTTGTTCTTTTTCTTGTGCTTTTTCTTCGTTTTTTTTTTCTGGATTGATTATATATATGTACCACCATATATATCTGGAAATTGCGGTTTCGATTTCCAGACCGCGTTGTGTGTGTGTGTTCTTGAGCAAAAACATTTGACTTCCCATTGCTCTGGGATCATTTCTACATCTGGCGTGTGGCACACTGGTGCACCTGTACAAGGTATGTCAATTTAATTGCAAGAGTCAGATTATATATGAACATGAACATTTGATTACTATAAATAAATCAACTGCGTGATTGTACTGCAAGGAATCGTGTAACACTCGTCGAACGATGACAGCGTCGAGCATATATATATATGAATACGTGTGTATGTTTGTGTCTATATGTGTTTATGCGTGTGGGTATATATGTGTGCATGTACGTGTGTGTGGGATGTGAGTGCGTGTGTGTGTAACAAACACCTACAGAAACTGAATCCACATTTTCCACATTGTAATATAATTCATCTATTGTTAAGTCATTTTGTACTAAGAAATTAACGAGATTATGTTGGTCTCCGTCATTTTTCAAGGCATTCATCGATCAAGTCTAATGTAAAAGTAGAACCTTAATGTCCCCGGTTGACCTAATTAAATTAGCTAAAATATAAATGCACAAGCCAACAGACCTTTCTCTCTGTCTCTGCGGTCAATCCATCTCAAATCAAAAGAGCATGGCTGTATTCCTCAATTCAGTTGTAATCTACCATGAGCGCAAGAACAAATCTGTTGTTCGATCTATCTATCCGCATTGATTATCTTATTCTTTCCATTTTCTCTAGTAGTAACAGGGATGAACTAACTACTAACCTTCATACAGAATGCGCAAAAGATTTACAACCAAGCTCTGTGCACACTCAGAACTCGACGAAAATGTATAGTTTATATACTGTAACGACTCGTATTACAACCATATACTTAATACATGGTCATATTAATAATTAAATAATATTATTCTCCATTCAGTTATGTAATGTTTTTTCATTAAAATACACATACACACATACACACACACACTCATATATATATATATATATATATACACCAATATGCACATTAGTGTTTCTGTATATGTGGGGAGTGTGTGTGTGATTGTGTGCATGTGTGCGTGTGTATGTGTGCGTGTGTGAGTGAGAATCTTTGTACTTCTTCACACTGGAAAACTTTGTCTTTATCTCTGGTTAAGATGAAATCATTTACGGTGTGGACAGCAAGAGCTCTCTCCTAACATATATCTGGTATCACTTCCGTTTCTGTAACAAAAGCCTGATGATGAAATATTATATCCCATAATTCATATTGACGGTTATATCCTTTCACTGACGGTGCCATGCTATCATTTTTCCGCTATTTAATTTCTTCCCATGTGTTGTCGATTATTTCAGCATTTTCTCACTTTACTTCGCCTCGAAATTTCAGGTGTAAAGATAATTAATGTTGACTATAAAATGAAAATGAAAGTAGACAATGTTAAAACACTTATACGAAAGTGATGGTGAGTAAGGAATATTAACGGTGCATTAAGAGTAAAAGGTAGGGGCGCGTGGTCTAGTGGTTAGGGCGTCGATTAAAGATCGAACTTCGTTTCATGTTGTTTCAGTCTACACAGCTGTAAAAGAATAACTCTTCTACGTACTGGCGTCACGTTCACATGGTTACGTAAACGCCATGGAAACCGAGTAACCGGCCATATGAATCCTTGTTCGTGAGATAGTAATGCTCAGAGATTGGTGATGAGGAATAGTGCTGAAAACTGGAGCAAATGCGAGAGTAAACCAACAGTTTTACATGAACCTGATCTTCCAGCTAAGGGAATAGGGACAAAATTGAGATGAAACCGCAAGGCTGAAAACATACGGTTTCAAATTTTGACACAAGTTTAACAAGCTACGAGGAAAAAGAAAGTCCATTACACCGATTCCAGTTTTCAACTGGTGCTGATTTTATCGACCTCAAAATAATAAAAGGCAAAGTCGACCTCGGCGGAATTTGAACTCAGTACGTAAAGATGGATTAAATGCCGTTAAGCATTTTTCCCTGCGTGCTAACGATTCCGCCAGATCACCGCCTAACAAGCCTGAATAAACAATATTATAACAGAAAAAGAGGTCACTTATATATACATAGTAAGATTTTATTCACTATATATACGGAAGTGACATAATTTATTCCTTTTGCCCTTTTTTTTCTGTTTGATTTGTTTCAGTCACTGGACTTGGCTAAGCAAGAAGACTACTTTGAAGTGTTTAGTCCAGGCATCGGCATCCTGCAGAACGCCGGTACTCTAACGAAAAATTACTTTGAATTTTCGAATAATGCAGCCCATTGGATGATGAGGCATGTCTTATGCTGCCCTGTTTTGGATGAAGGTTCGCCATGGTTGGTTTAGTCGAACACATAGACAATTGTAAGTATAACTGTTCTATTTGTGACTTTTTCTGAACCACTAAGTTCAGTTTATTTTTTCATTTATTCATTTATGTATTTATCTATTTATTTGAGATGTTTGGTAACCACTGCTTAACTCCCAGATCTATACTGACTCGCAGTAGTCGCACTTATCAGTGTCTCAGCTAGTGTTAATTATCATCTCACTGAAATGCTTTCGGAAGAAGTTCACTTACAAACATCCCCACAAATCTAGAGCATATGAGACGCTTCAGCTCTTTAGGTGCCCATCTTGGAGTAGTTAACTCCTTATAAATCCTCCATCCGGATAACTACTGGGTTTGTGATACATGCTTCGGTAGGTCAATACAAGTTTGCAGTGTAAGAAAATGTGGATGGCTCTGCACAATCCATAACCCGTGCAGATTGTTCAGTAAACGGGACACCAGCATCGATATCATAAGATTGAACGCTGTGCAGCTGTGTGTTACTCAACCCTCATACGTTTGGTATTACACTTTGCATGAAGTGGTTAGGGCATTAGACTCACAATCGTAATGTCGTGAGTTCGATTCTCGGCGGTGCGTTGTGTCCTTAAACATGACACTTTATTGCCTAAGCCCAGTCAGCTCTGCAAAAATTGGCCGTTCCTGACACATTGGATTTGAAACGGAGAATCTCCTCGAGAATTACGTTAAGAACACACCTGACTAGTTATTTGTCCCTTTAATTTCATGAGCAGGCTTTTCCGTTGAACGAATCAACTGGAACACTCGTCGTCGTAATCGACGTTGAACGAAATGAAGATTACACTTGACCTTCAAACTAAAATCAATTTAACACACATCCCTGTGTTTTGTTTAATACTATGCCTTATTAATATGCTAACTAAGCAGGATGATAACTTCAGAGAAAATCCCATCGATGGTCTGGATATAATATGCAAGAGTTAACACCAAATAACAGGTACGATTAAGTATTTTTATGTTATGATGAGGACAGTTTCATCCGCTGTAAGTGCCTATTAAAATCTTACGGTTTTGCCATCGAACAAGAATAATGACAGAGATGTCCTTCAACTTCCGTAGCGCAACAATATCTGAATACATATTTATTTGAAAATGTCTATCAAATGTACCTTGTAATTTGAATATAACCTGATATACATATGTTCATGTATATGTGTGTGTGTATGTGTGTGTGTGTCTCTGTGTGTGTGTGAGTGAGTGCGTACAGACACACGTGTGCAGACACACAAACATGCTCGCATGCAGCACACACGCATATACATGTAACTGGGTAAGATTCGAAGTTGCGTTCGTTTTATAGAGGGAATGCACTTTTGTCTCTGAAACTACAATTGTTCATAACTCTTCTTTTGAGAGTCGTAGTTTGTTTCCCTTCCATTCTGAGCATTTCTGCTTTTTATACCTTTATTACTATTTCACCTTAATTGGCTTTCATTAACCTTATTGCTCTTTTTACCAATAACATCAGCGTTTAGATTTTCAATGTATCTACTTTCAGCGGTTTTATATCCATCTTTTTTACTTGTTTCAGTCATTTGACTGTGGCCATGCTGGAGCACCGCCTTTAGTCGAGCAAATCGACCGAGGACTTATTCTTTGTAAGCCTAGTACCTATTCTATCGGTTTCTTTTGCCGAACCGCTAAGTTACGGGGACGTATACACACCAGCATCGGTTGTCAAGTGATGTAGGGGGACAAACACAGACAAACAAACATACACACACACACACACATACATATAT
>NC_068985.1:116890325-116892986 GCF_001194135.2 Octopus bimaculoides
ATATATATATATATATATATACGACGGGCTACTTTCAGTTTCCGTCAACCAAATCCACTCACAAGTCTTTGGTCGGCCCGAGGCTATAGTAGAAGACACTTGCCCAAGGTGCCCGGAACCGTGTGGTTCGTAAATAAGGTACTTACCACACAGCCACTCCTACGCCTATAATCATTTGAACATGCTTGACGATTTTTTTGTTTATTATTACAATTCTTAAGGCGGCGAGCATGCAGAATCTTTAGCACACTGGACGAAATGCTTAAATGTATTTCGCCCGTCGCTACGTTCTGAATCCAAGTCACACCGAGGTCGACTTTGCCCTTCATCCTTTCGGGAATAGTTAAGTACCAGTTGTGCACTGCAGTTCTGCAGCCATTGTCAGATCCTATTCCAATCAGTCTCATATTTATCTTTCAAGAACTGACTATGCATTTTCTTGGCCTGCCAAATTTTCTTCGTCGGCTCTCCCTGGTCTTTCTTAAATTGTGTTGGATCTACGGCTTCATCCACTTTTAAGGTTCTCTGCATTTCACTGCTTCAATCATTTCTTCTTCACAAGGTGTTCCAGCCTCATTCACGCCGTTCCCATTTTTATTTTTATTTTCTAGTTCAGTACTCATGATGAGGGTTAGTGAATTTAGGGTTGCACAACTACCAGGATATTTTTTTTCCGTGGTACCATCACTGAAAAGATACCCACCCTATGATATAGGATTCCTGTAATCCTGGTTTAGATTTTGGAGTTTCATTACAGTATCTAGATAGGAATATTTGGAGACGTTCAGCAAAAAAAAAACAGAAAAGAAAAGAGGAAGAAATATTTAACTAACTGTCTTCAGCATTGTACAGCTAGCCTCTTGGCACTATTATTAGTTTTATTATTATTATTATTATTATTATTATTATTATTATTATTATTATTATTATTATTATTATTATTATTATTATTAATATTATTATTATTATTACTATTATTATTATTATTATTATTAGTAATATTAATAATTAATTAATTAATTAATAAGATTATGAAAGACTTAGGTAGCTCCTCCAGAAGTTATACAGAAAAAAAAAATTAGAAGAGTGCCGAAATATCGTTCAACCAATTTCACATGATAGCTATGGCACTCTTCTATTTTTTATTTCTGTGTATTATCATTATCATTATTATTATTATTATTATTATTATTGTTGTTGTTGTTGTTAATGGTATTATTTCCTCTATTATCCTCGCTGTTGTGATCGCTACTGTTGCTGCTGCTTTGTTTCTACTTCTGTTGTTGATCCTTTTGTTGCTGTTGATGTCGTTGTTGTTATTCTTACTGATGTTCGTGATGCTATTCTTTGCCGAATTTAAACTACGACCTCAGTCCGTTTTGAAAGCGATCGTAAAGTACTGCAGAAAACGTCCATCCTGCCCTAAGTGACGTGATTAAACTGACTGATGATGCAATTACCTCCCTTTGATCTCTTATACATCTCTGTATGCGCGTGATGTGTGCTTGCGCTCAAACAAATACAGAACTAACACATACACGCACACACACATGAACATACATGTATGTGTATGTGTGAGTGTTTGTGCGTGCCTGTGTGAAAGCGTGTGTGTTTGTGTGGGAGATAGAATATGGGTATTAGGTGCTTGCTTATGTTTCTGTATATAAATTCTGTAACAGCACAATAACAACATTTCAAATGATTACACACACACTTACAAACACATGGGCAAGCAGACACACACACACAACTACACACATTCATGCTCAAACGTACTCACAGATACACGCGTGCACACTCATAAATGTATGCATGCGTAATTTCACCTTCGTACATGCTCATATACAGACTCACACAAATGCGAAGTTAAACAGTAAATCCTCAACACAGAATAAGAACTCATATGCACATATACAAGCTGCAGGAGAAAAACTGCGATATTTTACGCGGCCATTGGTGTCATGTTCATGAAGTTATGCCGCAGATAATGGTGTCGTAATGTAGTCAAAGGTATATATAATTCTATCTTTAAAAGTTAAAGAAGTGATTTTAAATTCTGAAACGCAAGATAATGCTAATAATATAGCCTGAACAGGATAAGCTACCACTATTTTGCAGAAAAAAAGTGTAGGTGGCTGGCTATAAGACGTGAACTCACACCTCCTTGATTATGCGTCGTGGTGCTTTGAACCATTAAGCTAAACCGCCCACACCACAAATTCTTACGCAAATTTAAGATATATAGAAATCTCGCTTTATGAGACGCTATCATACGTTAAATTCAAATTACGATGAACGTAAAGGAACAAATCGACAGACTACGCTGATGATCCTGCAGATATTTACTGATGTCAATTTTAACAGGTGAAACCATGGTACGTAGGTTAACCGTTTTTTATTTAGTATTTTCTCATTTGTCTTGCCTTTTTACAGTCTGTTGTGTCACTAAATTTTTACTGAGAACATATTTTTCGTGGTTAGATGATTCGGCATCTATTTCTAGCATATAGGAGTCCACTTTTACTGGCCATTCCTTTTATTTGTGTATGTAATATAATTTTAATCTTCAGAATGTTTTTAATATGCTAGACCACTGGTTTTAATTGATTAATATCAATTTCTACCCTTATTAATAAATTTTATATATATATATATATATAT
>NC_068985.1:116893059-116894859 GCF_001194135.2 Octopus bimaculoides
TATATCATTTCTTCGATGTAGAGAATATACCTCCAGCATTTCGCCAACGACTTGAACATTAGCTTCAAGGTTCATCCAAAGTTGCGACCACGGCCCATACGTCCCCTGCTCAATTCAGGATCGCAACAGATAGGTATACTGCGACATAATTCTTTTCCTCAACAGGCCCTGCCCTGTTTAACATTGTGCAAAGCAGATCAAAGAGGAATAGGATCCCATCACCTTTAGACGGAGTCTGGACAGATTTCTTGAAAGAATACCAGATAAGCCACCTATACCTGGATACGACTCACTCAACAAGAACTCACTACTTGAATGGGCCATAAACAAAACTTAACTTAGAAAGGATTTAGATAATCCTATCAGGTGGTGCTATTAGAAGACGCTCTAGGTGCCACGCAAAGGGAATGAACCCGATGAATGTGGTTGGTAAGCAAGCTACTTACCTCACAGCCACTCCTGCGCCTATATACATATGTGTGTGTGTGTTTGTGTGTGTGTGTGTGTATACATCCACACATATACACACACAAGCATATATACACACACATGCACATATACACACACATACACACATATATGTATATATATGCATAGAATTTCTCTATGTAGAAATCTATTAATGGGCGTTTGTACGGATATGTGTCTGTCGGCGTATATGTTTATGTATGTGCGACTCCGTTTGTGTGAAAATCTTGCGTTACATGTATTTATTACCAAATATAAATGGTCGAGATTTTGTTGTTAGATTTTTTAGAGATTTCCATACAAATATACATGCGTGTATATAAATATATATATAGATATTACATATGCATATATATTGCTTCTTTTCTCCTTTAGATTTCGAAGACGTTTTTTTTCTTTTTTCCCCCGTTTTTATTGTCTATGCTTTGTTATTTCAGCTCTAATAAACACTTTATATCTCTCTAGTATCGTAGGTTTACAACAATAACTATCTCCGTGTACCCACAATATATATAACACTATTTCGCTGTCTTCTTTCCACATCACTAAACCCAAAGCTCGTTTTCCTCCTAATTTTCCTGGTTCTTCTCATCATCGACACACAATTCATTGCACGCCATTTGATGTGCACACGTCTGTGTGTGTATTCGTGCTTAAGTTCGTGCGGGTATAGCTGTATGTTTTGTACACATTTATATGTATGTATATATACACAAATATATATATTTGTGTGTGAGTGTGTATGTGTACTAATATGTATGCATATGTATATGCGTATATATATATATATATATATATATATATATAACTGTGTGCGTGTCTGTGTTTAAGTATATGCAGCTACACCGCACATACACAAGTACTTGGAAGCGCGACATCGATATATACGTCTATATGTGTGACATTATATACGTACGCAATTTCTTGAAATACATAAAGATGTATTTTTGTGGAACAGTTAACGGAAGTGCTCAATATATTCTTATATGGAACATCAAATTTTGGGACATAATGTAAACAAGAAACTATTCAAGAACGATTCACACTTCTGTGCACAGACATCAACACACACACACACACACACACACACACATACACACACACATGAATGCGCACGCATACTCACTCATATGCATATATACATATGCAAATGTATATATCGATATATATGTGAATACGAATGAATACATCAGGGCGGCGATCTGGCAGGATCGTTATAGCGCCGTGAATAAATGTTTGAAGCATTGCATTTGTGTTCACGTTCTGGGACCAATTCCCGCTTTGGTTTCAACATTTCGCAGTAGGTAGAATAAATTCAAGTTCAGCACTAGT
>NC_068985.1:116895429-116896347 GCF_001194135.2 Octopus bimaculoides
TATATATAAAATCAGTAAAAAAAGACGAAGAAAAAACAAAAGAAAAATCAACAAAGCCAGGACGTGGTACATGCAAAGTATTAAAAGACGCTCAGGAAAGGAAAGAAATATTGTTTCACGTTTGGAAAGAAGCAAAACTCTTCTTCAGAAAGAGGAGACATGAGAAAATCCAGGAGAAAAGAAAGACAGACGTAAAAATTTGCCAACAATTCACATGTCGATTATTTACATTATTAACATTTCACAGATAATTGTCATCTTGTTTGTTGTTAGCACAATTTTTCGGCTGATATACCCTCCAGCCCTCATCAGGTGTCTTGGTGAAATTTCGAAGCTGGGTTCTCATTCCTAAGGTATTTTTCGATGTTGTTATTATTATTATTATTATTATTGTTATTTTTATTCAGGTTACTGGCTGGAATCGAGCTCGAAATCTTGGGGTTAGTAGCTCGCGCTCTTAACCACTACGCCATATGCCAGAAACGTTGTGTTAAAAACAAACAAGATGAGGACAAATATCTGTCAAATGTAAATTATGTAAATAATCTACATGAATCCACATGTAGTTACATTTTAAAAATATACATAAGCGGAGTGTCTATGTTCTTTGTCTATATCCTTAACTTTTAGGAGATTTTAGGTATAATTATATTAATGCATCCATCTGTTTTAATTTAATTAAATTCTATGTCTTTTGCGCAGCTGATTACAATGTTAAATTAAATGGAGTTGTATGAAACGATCGTACTGCATTACCTCTGGATATCTTTGTTGCTTATTTTGATTTTAATCACCATACTTTGAAATTGTATGGATAATACCGTACTAAATTCTGGTGCCTCAACTTAAATACCATATTCATCTGAATCTAACTTTTTTCTGGAACTCATCCACCATATATATATACACACACACACA
>NC_068985.1:116896392-116900159 GCF_001194135.2 Octopus bimaculoides
ATATATATATATATATATATATATATATATATATATATATATATATAGATAGATAGATAGATAGATAGATAGATAGATAGATAGATAGATTGATAGATAGATAGATATAGATACACACACACACACACACCCATATATATATACACACACACACAAACATATATACATACGTATAAGTGTGTGTGGGCGTGTGTGTGTGTATGTGTGTGTGCGCGGGTGTGTGTTAGAAGCAACTCGAGGTATGTAAACATAGTCGAACACACATACACGATGTTTGTTGCTGTTAGTTTGTGGGTGGACTACGTTTTTTAGGCGTAAATGAATACAATCTCAATGCCTTTGATGTAAAAACACCCGAAAGCAGCTCATAGCCAAGTGAGACAACTCACATCAGATCCATTTTTTTTCCGAGCGACACCAAAAGCATTGAAGTAATTTTCTCTTAAGCCTAAAATACGCAGCCGCCCGACAAACTAACAACACACACACCTCGTTTATGTGTATTCGACTTTGTTCATACGCGCGCGCGCACGTGTGTGTGTGTGTGTGTGTGTGTGTAATACATCTTAGTTTATGAATGCATAATCATGAAATATATTCTGATAGAAAAGCGTAGCATAAAAGAGGTTATGTTTTCAGGATTTGAGCACTAGCATGTGTAACGACTGCCGTTAGTGCCCAATCATGCATAAGACATAATTATATATACATAAATTGATATATAATATTGGTTTAAATGTTGGCAAAAGGCCTGCAATTTCCGGGGAAGAGATATGTCGATGACATCGAATGCAGTATTCAAATTATACTTATCTTGTCGACCACAACAGAATAAGTCGGCCTCGACAGAATTTGAATTTGAACTCAGAATGAAAGAAATTCCTCTAAGTGTTTCATCAGGAATGCTAACAGTTCAGCCAGCTTGTCCAGTTAATATGACTTACAATATTATTAAATAATAGGAATATGTTTGATGCTTTCGTAAAGAAATCAGATCTTCATACAGAATTTCTGTCTCTGTTACTACCAGTACTAATTTTAATACCAAGTGCTCATAACTGTACCTGTTGATGTCGCACGGGGCAAATCTAAATTTCTGTAGATTTAGGTTTACCTCGTAAACTACTGCCATCCTGAAAAAAATATATACAGCCTTTCGACTTTTATGGTGCATTTTTCTAGCCTTATTTCCACTTTTCTCTAAATTAGCTGACCCTTATAATTAGGCTTGATGTATTCATTTATTTCAATGTAAAATGCAGTGTTGCATGTTACTTTCTTCACAGCATGTTTTTCGCAAAAGAAGCAGCAGAAACAGCAGCATGAGTAACAATTAAGCAATATTAATTAATACACTTCAAGTGCAGCATAATTCATTACCGCTATCAGATTTGTGACTTAACCACCAACACATATTTAAAATATAAAAGAAATAATGAAAACCACAAAATTAGCACATATTCTCAAGCCACAAACACCTACACAAATATGGATTTATTAAAAAATGAGGGGGCTACATTGGTTTCGACGATGCGCGGTCCGTTATGTATTTATCTCAACGGCGTTCGATTTAAGATTTTACTGTTAAAATTCGTGTGCATTAAACTATTAGGCCGTTTCGAAAATGATAGCCGCGCTAAGTGTGTTTTGAAACGCAATTTTATCATAGTATTAGGTGAATTTGGACATTCTTAATAATTGACCTATGCTCTTTAATAATTTTCGACTTATTTCAGACAGAAAACATCCTTGAAGTATAGGTGCCAGTAAATATAAACATGACAAAAAAGGACTTTCACTTTTCTTGCATGAGTTCAAGCTTGAGCACAATGCCGCCCAAACTGCTGCCAATATCAACAGAGCATGGGGAGAGGGATCCACAAGTGATCACACAGTACGAAGTTGGTTTCAGAAATTCTGAAATGTTGATGAGTTCCTTGAAGATGAAAAAGGTAGAATACGGTCAGGTATTCTTGACAATTAAAAATTGAAAGCAATTGTTGAACAAAATCCACGTCAAAGTGCTAGAGAAATGTCTCAGGCACTTGGTGTCGGTATTCCAAATCTCTCACGCAATCTGAAGAAGATTGGAAAGGTGAAAAAGCTCGATATATGGGTACCGCATGTGCTGAATGAAAATGAAAAAGTTCGACACTTTGAAGTGTGGCTGATCCTCTTTCTACGAGACACCAATGATCCGTTTCTTGACCGAATATTCACTTGTGACAGAAAGTGGATTCTTTATGATACCCGTAAACGATCAGGTCAATGGCCTGATCGTGATGAGTCCCCCAAACATTTCCCAAAACCAAATTTGCATCAGCAAAAGATTATGGTGATTGTCTGGTGGTATGCAATTGCTGTTGTCCATTACAGTTTTCTGGAAGCAAATCAGAGCATTACAGCAGAGGATTACTGCAATCAACTCGCTGAAATGCACGCTCACTTGCAAAAATGAGACCTGCGTTGGTCAATCGGTGTGGCCCAAATCTGCTCCACGATAATGCAAAGCTACATGTTGCAATAATAAAGCTGCAGAAACTCACGGACTTTGGATTGCGTGACTTTACCACATCCTCCATATTCTCCTGATATTTCACCCAGTGACTACCATTTTAAACCATTTAAACACGTTTTCAAGTGATACAATTTTCAGGTCGAAGCCAGAGGTGTAATCAGCTTTCAAAGATTTCTTAGCATCAAGGCCAATGAGATTTTATCAAGGAGGCATAAATAACCTCGTTGATCGATGGCAGAGATGCATAGATGTTCACGGCTCATACTTTGACTAATCCAAACATTTCTATTGTTAATTTCCCCAGAATAAATTTGTTTCTGAAATCGGCCATTATTTTCGGAGCAACCTAATATTTATGCTTCTGCAATGAACAAAATATTTTAACAATTTTTTTTGAAAAATTTGCTCAATATTATTTAATTATTAAAATATAGGATTTTTTTAAAACATTGAATGGCTATGGAGGTTCTACACATAAATTAGGAATCCAAGGGATCCAAGGGATTCGCACTTAAAATGTTACACTCTGATGCATAAGTCCGGGCAAGGTTTTTATGGAAAAGCAGCAGTCGACCATGCTTACCAGCCTCCCCCTCTCCGCACTACTGATGTTATCCAAACGCCGATACAGCTTGGCACCAGAGACGTTGCTAGTCATTCTATAGTCACGTTGTGCATTTCCGTAGTTCTCACACTGAAGCAATTTGACCCGAAGTCTGGCTGGTTGAATAACATCATTCATTTGTCTTTTACATGTTTCAGTGATTATGCAACGTATATGATGGAATACTGCATAGAATGGCTCTAGTAGAACAAATCGAACCTAATATTCCTTTCTTTCTTTTTTGTTTCCTTCTTTTTTCTTTCCTTCTTTTTTTCGTTCTTTTTCTTTAAACCTTGATCAGTTTTGCCGTGCACTAGTGTTACAGGAACATAAACAAACCGACAGTGGCTTTCAGGCTGTGACACACACGTGTGTATATACACGTGCACACACATACTCACACACACACACACGCACATTCACATACACACACGCGCGTATTCTCACATATATTGTCATAGGAATTTTATAAACTATCAAAATAGGATGAAAAAATTCCCCCTTCGAACATTGATTCTCGAAGGAAATCACAAACCTATAAATAATTGCTTGGAAATATTGATATGAGAAACCTTTTTTTCTATCCATGCTATCATTTATAGATTTATCTGGTGTGCTTCGCGATCCAATGTTCGAATGTGAATA
>NC_068985.1:116900739-116901654 GCF_001194135.2 Octopus bimaculoides
TATATATATATATATATATATATATATGTATATATATGTATATATCCTACGGGTTTCTATGGATTTTCCGTCTCCTAGATTCACTCACAAATGATTTGTCGGTCAGAGGCTATACTAGAAGACACATGCTCAAGATAACGTGCAGTGGGACTGAAATCGATTCATCGTGGTCCTAAATCGATTTTCTTCACTACGAGCATCCACAAAGAGAAAGATTCGAACTCAGCGCCCAGAGAGCTGGAATAAATTACTTCATTGCGTTCTATTTGATGCTCTTGCCGACTCTGACAAATATCCACCTTACTCCTGAAATACTATCACTCTAAAACTAACAGCGTATTACACCGCTACCATTAAAAGCCATCGCCGCCTTTTACACCCTTAACGTATCTCCCACTCACCGCTATATAAAATTTTTTTTAAATACTTTCCCCTCTCACCTACTACTGTATATTAAAGCTCACAACACTATGTTTTCTTTTCTGCTTTTTTTTTTCTATTTATTTGTACATCAAGTGGTAATTTAAAATATTCAGAAATTCGGTGAATATTTTCTCCTGTTTACTGCCCTTTTTTTTTTAACCAACATCATAGAATGTTAATGATGAGTGCATACATAAATGTGATAGCGTGTGGAATTTTTATTATTTTTCTTTTTTTACATTATCCATATATGTGTATCTGTTTAAGCTTCTATATGCACATGTGTGGATATCAGTATATCTCTCTGCTTATCTATCTATCTATCTATCTATCTATCTATCTATCTATCTATCTATCTATCTATCTATATATATATATATATATATATATATGTCTGTCTATCTATCTATCTATCTATCTATCTATCTATCTACGAATATGCATATGCATATATAATGGATATATGTATATTATATATATGTATATATATAT
>NC_068985.1:116902408-116902946 GCF_001194135.2 Octopus bimaculoides
ATATATATATATATATATATATATATATATATATACATACACTCCTCATGTTTTTCTATATTTCCCTTCTCCAAATCTGCCCCTCTCCCTTTCTCTCTCAATCAATATCTGTCACTCTCTCTCTTTATCTGTCGGTTTCTTCTCTCTCTCTCGCTCTCTCTATCTTTATGTCATTCTTACCTTCTTCCTTCCTCAAAATTTTTATTCTTATCCTCTCTCTCCTCTCTCTGTCTGTCTCTCTCTCTCTCTCTCTCTCCATTATTTTCTCTTCCTCTTTCACCCACTCTCCCCCCTCCCTCTTTTTCTCTCTCTTTCCCTCATGCACATCTATTTCCAGATATACTAAAATATTTCACTATTTCACTCTCAATTTCTCCCTTTCATATTCCATTTCTTCCAGTCACGTAAAATCTCTCTTTTTAAATCCCTATCTTGTTCCCCTCCCTTTCTCTTTGATTGTCTCATGTCTCCCCAGTCAATTTATCTTTCTTCTGAAACTATCTCTCTGCATGTCCCTTATATATATATATATATATAT
>NC_068985.1:116903094-116907044 GCF_001194135.2 Octopus bimaculoides
ATATATTTTTTTTTTTATTTTTTTTTTTTTTCCAAGCTTAACTACAGTTATTCCCTTTACTTCTGAACCACTATCTCTACCTTCTTTCTATTTATATAAATTTCTAAATCTCTGTTTATCTTCCTCTTTCTCTCTGCATTCCGACCACTTCAAAACCATTTCACCACTTATCCCCAACCTGACCCGGTCTTCCCCAAAAACATTTCCTCCTCTACATCTGTTTCTTTTTTTAACTGATTATGATTATTGTTGCTGCTGTTGTTGTTGTTATTATTATTACTATTATTATTATTATTATTATTATTGTTGTTGTTCTTGTTGTTGTTGTTGTTGTTGTTGTTATTATTATTATTATTATTATTATTATTATTATTATTACTATTATTAGCATTATTATCTTTATTTATCGTCAACTGCTTTCTCACACGTATCACCACATCTCTTCATTTTTCTGTGTATCTTTTTCGATTCCTTCCAGCCGGCTTAATTTTCTGTACCTCTCTCCCTCTCTCTCTCTATCTCTCCCACTCTCTCTCTATCTCCCCCTCTCTCTCTCTCTCTGTCTCTCCCTCTCTCTATCTTTCTCTCTCCTCTCTTTCTTTTTTTCCCTTCTCTCACTTTACATATTAATTCATCTAACGTCAGCACATGAAAGAAACGAATGCAGACATCAATGACGAACCGATCGTTATAATCTTTTTTATTCTTAATTTTTAAATTGCATGAGCGGAAGCTATTCTCCCACAATAACTTGACTTCATGCACTCGTTCACACAAAATGTCAATTCACTGCCACAAATCTTCAGGGAACTCTGCTGATTCAGGAAGACATTCAAAAGGGCATTTTGATAGCCAATACTATCACAGTCATTAAACTTACCTAACTGAATCGATTAACGTTAAAATGTTAAATTTTAAACCTTCATCTTCTATAGTCATATGCATTTAAATAAGGAAACCACAAGAAGAAGCCGCTTCTATAGATTCTTATTATGTAGTGAAATAGAAGGTTATGGCATTCACTGTAAAGGGATTTTTCAAGAAGTCGATATTGTTGTTTAGTATTAATTCAGCTTTGGGTAAGAATGACTATGATGACAAGTATTTTCAACGTGTGAATTTCGTTTTTGTATTTAGACTTAGAGTATCATTTCTGGAGGCGTATGACTTAGTGGTTAGGGTGTTGCACTTACAATCTGGAGAACTGACCGGGCAGTGCATTGTATTCTTGATCACCACACTTCATTTTACGTTGTTTCAATTCTATTCAACATTGAAACGCGGTAACCGGCACTGTAAGTCGAATGACTCAAATAATGACCAGGGGGTTGACAATGATGATGATGATGATGATGATGATGATGATGATGATGGATGATGAAGATAATGTGTAATTTCCAAAGGATTCTTTATTATATTCAGATATACATTGGGAAGATTTTGGTTATTTTTCCAGCAGATTTATTTGTTGGCTCAGCACTAACAGCCAGCCTCGTTTCTGGAACTTTGTGTTCGAGGTATAAGTTTACTGATGGCATGCACTAATACTTTTCAAAACATTACATAATATTTTTAATACTGTTTTTGAACCGAGATATTAACAATAAATTTGGATTTCTAACATTAACATCGAGCCAAAATATTTCACTGGCAAAATATTATCGATTTAATCGACATCGATTCATGATCGTTGCAAAATGTTATTGCTTTCAGGGAGATGAAAGACAATTCTGAAGAGGGACAACAATATATAGTGGTAAAGTATTTAATCCAGTCCTCTATTGTTTCTACAATCCACCTCCAATTTTTGACATTAAATATCCCATTTTTGGCATTAAATATTGATTTCTACCATAAACACAAACTTCGAATTTGAGTGATGTTTATATTCGATCATATCAGTTCTAATACTTGAATGGTTTTTATTTTATCGACGCCGGAAGACAAAGTCAAACATGACCGGATTTGACTTTAGAGAATAAAGAGTTATAACTAAATGCCTCAGTGCATTTTGGTCAACCCACTATTGATTTTTACCGCTGTTCCAAAATCATAGAAGGCCAACTTCATTATTCTGTTATTTTTGTGCCTGGAAAAAAATTTCTTTACCCTGTCTTCCACAATATAAGACCGATTGGAATAGATTAAAACAAAATAATCCCAGTCACGAGGTTAAAAGTCTGTTCGAACGCATTCATGATTCACGACCCACTTGTACAGTAAGTGAGGAAAGTAGTGTGTCTTCAGTCTTGCCTGTTACCAGTTGAGTGGAATAATATGAGCAAGAAACCATGATCATGGTTTACGCAAGTGCCATCAGCCAGTGTAATGAGGGAACTTCATCAAGCGATAATAGAATTTTGAAAATTCTAAGAATTCGCTGTTCACTCAAATGGGTTTTCGGAATATTTACAACAGCTTAAGGAGTTATATCCATGTTAAGTTGGGTGTTCAAATTATTAATCGCAGCAAAAATTGCTTCTATCTCTAATTTCTAATTAAGACATCCCGACAGCTTCCCACAAAGCCATTTACTGTTCCGCCAATACTGTTTGGTAGACTGATTTCCTGTCTGGCATTCCACTTGATTTACCAATGCTGATGATCCGCTATAAGGCGAAATGACGTGATACGGTGGTGCCATCTAACAGTGCTGACTAAACTTGGTCAACCCATAGCCGAATTTCACCATCTACGGGAAATTACTTTTCAACGTATTAACAGAAGAGGAAGTTGTTACCATCAAGACACCCAAGGTAGATCGAATACACTAATCAATATATAGAAAAAGAAATGCTTACAGAGAGACAAAAATATTGATACTTATATATGTACTTGTGTTTTTGATCAACAATATCAATAGCAACATGCAATTCACCATAGAACACAGCAAGAAACCAACTACCCTTTCTTGACATCCGAATTAAAATAGTGAATAACTACATGGAAACCGATATCTTTTATAAATCCTAGGATTCAAAACAATACCTATTATTCAACCCATGCCACCCCAAACACATAAAAATTAATAAACCTTATAATCTAGGGAAAATGTCTGTGCGATAATTTCGAGTACTAGTACACATGAACTAAGACTACGTGAACTTGAATCAACATTAATCAGGAGACTTACTGTATTTCATTAATAGATGTTGGCATCAAACGAGCAAATAAAATACACATACAAATATTAAGGAAATGCTTATATAGGCCAAACACGAATGTCTCTCAGACGAAGAACAACGCTTCACAAGGAATAAATCCGCTTTCCACAATATCGACAGATACTGGTCTGTGAACAAAATAGATAGATGTGCTACGAACCTCAAGCCAAATTTCCTAATTTTTTTTCTTTTTATCAATGTTCCACAGACACCTCAGAGCAGCAAATATTAAATAAGGAGGGAACTTTTATTGATAAATATCACGCACAACTTAATATGAACACACAACTCAAAACAGGACACTGCTAACCTTACTATTATCAATAATTCGTATATCTCAAATACTACCTTAAATTCCAGTAAACATATCTACATTAATTACATCCCTTTCAGAACTGTTTACTTCCCTTGAATACATTTTATTCACTTAGTTGTACGCTTATACCCAACACCGCTTGACAACCAGTGTTGATTCACAGTCAGTAATCAACTATAGCGAAACCGGTATGTGTTTATAATGATTCTTATACTTCTTAATATAACTTCAACCCATTGGTTCTATATATATTTTCTTTAAAAACAGAAGCCATTACACTCATACCTAGTGGGAATTTTCTTTTTTCCTTTCCACTTTTCACTTAATTACACCACGTGCGACCTTTTTTCTTAAGACCTGTTTCAATTATATATATATTTGTGTGCGTGTGCGCGTGTGTGTGTGTGTATATATGTTCGTATACCAATATATACTGTATACATGTATACACATATATGCATATATATATA
>NC_068985.1:116907229-116909346 GCF_001194135.2 Octopus bimaculoides
AGAGAGAGAGAGAGAGAGAGAGAGAGAGAGAGAGAGATTTAGGCCCGGGCATGGTTGTGTGGTAAGAATTTTGCTTTCCAACCCCATAGTTCCGAATTCAGCCGCATTGTATGGAAACATGTTGGAATCTTGCTAGAAATTTGGAAACGACATGGTGTACTGTTTGGCATTTGCACTGGAAGCTCCAATACGAACATTTCAGAGTGTTTGGGTGTCAGTCTACCTGCATCAACTTGCTATAAATGCAGGTAATAATTTTACCTTATCCTTATCATTAGTGCAAGTTTTGAAGAGCGCTGTTCGATTTTAACAGCTTCTTTTTCAAAGCTATAATAGAGGTGACAAAGGAGCATATTCAACATATTTTGCTTTATGAGTTCAATAAAGGTAACAACGCGACGGAAAGTGTGAGGAATATTAATGCAGTATATGGGGATCGGACAACAAGCGTAAGATAGTATCAACGGTGATTCTAGAAATTCCGAGCCGGACTCCACATGCTAGAAGACGAGCCTCGTCCTGGAGCTCATCTGTAGAACTCGACGAGGACATCCTGCAAACCCTTGTGGAAAAAATCGCAACGTAACTGCTCAGAAACTAGCAGAGAAGCTTGGAATCGCTCATTCAACCATTCATCGACACCTGCGTGACATTGGAAAGGTCAGCAAATTAGGTCAATGGATTCCTCACAAACTTTCCGTGTCTAATCACGTGCATAAACTGAATGCGTGCTCTTCTTTGCTTCACGTCTCACGAATGAACCTTGTTTTGACCGAATAGTGACTGGTGACCAGAAATGAGTTCTCTATAAAAATGTCAAGCGCCGAAGACAGTGGGTAGTGAAAGGAGAAACACCGGCGCCCCAGGCTAAAGAAGGTCTTCACCCATGTAAGGTGCTGTTATCTGTTTGGAATATAAAAGATTTAGTCCACTTTGAGCTTTTAAACCCAAACCAAACGATAAGAAAGTAAATCTACAGTGAGCAGCTTGAACGTCTTAAGTCAGCGCAAGAAGGTGAACGATAATCTCGGTTTCAAAACAAAGGATGTTCTTCCATCAGGATAACGCTCGGTCACATACAGCACGGAAGATATTATAAAGCTTGGACGATTTTGAATGGGAAAAAATGCCCCAGTCACCATATTTGGCGGACGTTCTTCTATCTTATTATCCTTTATTCCGTAGTCCTCAAAATCATTTGGACGGAGAAAGTACGTATTCTGTAGACGAGGTCAGAACGGTAGTGGAAAAGTATCTTTCGTAACGGACGAGTGAATTTTGGAAGAGAGGCCTTGCATGTCTACCAGATAGAAAAAAGAGCATTGTAGGAAATGAAGGAGAGAATATTTTAGATCAAGAAAGAACCTTGCTTATCTTAATTTTCAGTTTTATTCACCGCATCTTATATATATATGCGTGTGTGTGTGTGTGTGTGTGTGTGTGTGTGTGTGTGTGTGTGTGTGTGTGTGTGTGTGTGTGTGTGTGTGTGTGTGTGTGTTCTCCCACTGTCACCTGACCACCGATGATTCTCTTACAGAGAATTAGCCCCGGGGGCGATTTCTTCGAGCCAAACCCTTTAAGGCGGTGCTCCAGCACGGCAGCAGTCAAATGACTGAAACAAGTAAAAGAATAAAAGAATATATATATATATATACACACACTCATATAGAAGTGAAAACTCAACTGAATCTTTCAGCATACACATTTTCATATTTTCTCTAACCTATTTGTTGTATTCTCTTTCTGAAATTCGCTTTCTGTTCTTTTTTAAAAAGTACCATAATTTCGCATGCCATGATAATATTTATTTGATTTTTATTTTATTTCTTAATAGATGGTTTTATTAATGCTCTTTTTTTAAACGCTACCATATCGTTTCGCTTCTATACATTTCTTACATGCTATATCTCCAATTAAAAGATGTTCATAAAAAACTACGAGGCAAAAATGTTCTTTGTTGTTTTTTCTAACACACTCTTTTCATTCTCCCCACCAAATTTGTAGCACAAATGTCTGACATATTATAAACACGATTCTCATCTGTACGCACATACACACACATATATGTGTGTATATATGCAAATGCATATATATATATATATATATATATATATATA
>NC_068985.1:116914605-116917161 GCF_001194135.2 Octopus bimaculoides
ATCTGTACGCTATAGTTTGTGGAGTTGATCATTAAATGACTACTTTGAAATAACTAGAGTATGGGCGTGTATGAATTGTAGACTTACTGGCAAACAGGTCTTGCGTTCAAATCTACTGAAGACAAACTGTTGAGCATTTATTGAATATAGCCATCTATTTTCTTTGTTTATTTCAAAAGAATTTAGTAACTTTGGGAGAAGTGAAAGAATTCGTTTTTAACGGTGAAACTTGAAGTAGATAAAGTTATAAATAATAGTATATAATTAATTATTGGCTTAAAATTTTTGGATTGAAAACCACTTTTTCATATGCAAAAGGATTTTTGACCTAAAATTTAATTTAACCGCCTATTACTTATAACTGTTGCTACTTCGAGTTTCAACGTTAAAAAGGAACTAAACATTTCCTGTTTTTGCTTCTAATGCCTTAATGTATATTCAGTAAATATACATTAAGTTTGGTGCTACGGGGACCATGGCGGCAGCGCAAGAATTGTAGTAAATATGTATATAGATATTGAAATAATATCGATGATATATACAGATAATGCTTAAATAAAGTTAAAGAAATATTTCACTTTTCTGTAGTTACAAGGGCTGAAGTCTTGTAGCGGGGAGGGTCTAGTCGATTAAACCGACCCCAGTTCTCATTAAATACTTATGTTATTGACTCCCAAATTATAAAATTATAAAACGATTCCTGCTGCATTTGAACTAACGGCACACAAAAAAAAGAAATGAGGATATTAAAATAATATTGATTTTAGGCTTTCAAATGTAAACAGAGAAGAAATATAATCGAGATAAAGAATATGTCTATGTGCTCCGGGTGGGTCAGGTTTTCTAATCTGTCGAAATAATTATTCAAAGTTTGGCACAAGGCCAGTAATTTTAAGAGGAGTCGGATATACCGATTACACCAACTCTTGTGATTAACTGGTACTTATTGTTTCCACCCAACATGATGAATAGCAAAGTCCACATCAGAGGAACCTGACCTCAGAATATAATGAGCTGGTAGAAATACTGCGGAACATTTATCCCGATAAGGTAACTCTCCTGCTCGCCGCCTAAGTGTGTCTAAATTATTGACTAACAAAGGAACTAAATTATTGGAAATTTGGTTTGCCTAAGAGCTGAAGTATACACAACCAAACCAACCATATCAATAGTATTTATTGTTGTTGTTGTCTAAATGTCTCAAACACCACCCTGGGCTTCTGCAAACTTTGCCATTATTGCGTACTTTATTACGCCAAAATCGTCCTGTCGAATACGAACTGCTGAAATTGTGGAGCACCTAATATGTATGTGCGTCTTTGCTAACACAAAATTTGCTACTCGCCATTCAGGTTTTTGCAGACGATAATTTCTAAAACTTTAGAACATACAGAATAAAATAAAGAACGTATCTATAATTCAACACCTGACTTCCTAATGATTAGATTACATTAATTGGAATCGTAATTAATTAAATGCGGATAAACATAGGATTAATAAAAAAAACCGTTTGTAGGTTTAAGCACATCATAGATATAAATAATATCAAGAAAATGAACGCCGTTCGATCTCATTATTCGTTAGATTTAAGATGTAATTATAATCAGCGTTAAAATTTGCTTTAAGACGTCAATTAACTAATTGTTTACATTAAGTAATAATAATGAGATACTTAACCGTGTCTTGGTAACCTAAATAACAGATGGATGGCAGCTAAATTAAAAACAGCTTTAGGGTATGAAGTCTCGAATGGAGAAAAAAGAATTGAAAATGAAAATGACTTAAATGAAATATGGAAAATATTGCACGTTTACCGAAAATACATAGAAATGTGCTCAGAATATAGTTTTATTAGAAAATATGTTACTAGCGAAACAGCATGTATAACATTAACAATAACCCACGAAAAATTAGTTTCATATGAGTGTGTGTGAGATGGTTGTGTATGTGATGAAAAGTAGAAAGAAAATAATAACAATACTAAAAATATCAATAAGAAGACGAGTTATTTTTTGCCATTATTATTATCATTATCATTATTGTTATTACTATTATTATTATTATTATCATCATCATCATCATCTTCATTATTATTATTATTATTATTATTATTATTATTATTATTATTATTTGTTGTTGTTGTTGTTGTTAATGTTATTATATTTGGTGTTGTTCTTCTTGTAAGCAGAATGACTAAAGAATGTATTTTTAATTACGCCTACACGAATACGTATTTAATGAAATAGTTTCATACAGATAGATTGTGAGTATATGGATATACATGTGGATGTCTAAAACTGCATATGAATTTGTATCTGTGAAGATATATATATGTGTATGTGTGAGCGTGTGTGTGTGTGTGTGTTTATGTGTGCGTGTGTGTGTGTGTGTGTGTGTGTGAGTGTGTGTCTATGTGCGTGCGTATATTGGCGTAGCGTATCAATGAGTAAACTATTACTTATTATTGACACATCAATGTTATGAATACATAGATTAGTACATACATAAATAGTTATATATATATATATATATATATATATATATATATATATATAT
>NC_068985.1:116918483-116919003 GCF_001194135.2 Octopus bimaculoides
ATATATATATATATATATATATATATACATACCGAGAGACACACAGGAATAGAGCAAGTGAAACATGTATATATATCCATGTAAATTTGCTGTGAAGTATTTTCGTGTATGGATACGTTCTTGAACGTACAATAGCACTTTTAGTAAAGTTATGATGCGGGCCCTTCCATACATTCATTAAGTAGAGATATTTCTACCACTGTCTCCGTACTATACGCAAATCTGTCTCTCCATATACATGTATGTGTGTGTGTGTGTTGTGTGTGTGTTTGTGTGTGTGTGTGTCTTTGTCTGAGTATGTGTATGTATAAGATAACTACACGTGACAATTTCCGAACATGTGGTATAATCGTACAGATGCATATGATGTATACGTGTACTGTCTTATTCACATATTTATATAGACGTTTACATACGCACTGAGGGATGCGCGCATCCACGGACAGACACAAATATACACCCACATGTACGATTCAACGTACATATGTATGTATATATGTATATATATATATATATATAT
>NC_068985.1:116919712-116921000 GCF_001194135.2 Octopus bimaculoides
ATATATATATATATATATATATATATATAATATGAATGTGTTTTTGTTTGCTTGAGTACTTGCATGTGTACGTATATTTATAAATATATATATATATAATTATATATATACATGCGTCTACAGAGAAAGAAAGAACGATGTGAAAGGAGAAGGATTAAGATCAAGGGAGGAGAAAGAACTCATATATATTCGTGTGAGAGACACTCACACCCATACTCGCCTACACACACACAGCTATATATATATATATATATGTGTGTGTGTATATGCATATATGTATGTACATAGCTTTACATATTATACACCGTGCATACATCTATGCCGGCGTGTGCGTGCGCTCTGGTTGTCGTATTTGGAAGGAAACAAAGACATACATTTTCTCCTCAGCCATTACACCACTCCATCCTCATCCGCCTCCCACCCTACATCCTCTTTGCCTCTTCATGAACAATGTACCCCCGTACAACAAGTGGATGTGCATCGAGGCATGAAACATCGTTTGGCACTTCATCATTGCTGATGTGTTTAGCAGAGTGTAACTAAAGCCACAAACATCACCGCCAACACCCTCTACTTCTTGCACCAAAGACCAGCACCACCACCACCACCACGACCACTACCACCTGCAATGCCACCACCAACAGCATTGAAACAGCCAGCGCCGCTGCTACCACTACCTCCTCCCCATCACAACAACATCCATATCTGCATGACCACCACCACTAATATCAACAATGGTATGCAACAAACAATTAACTATAAACCTTAGCTATAACAATTTCTGCTACATTAACAATAGTATGAACAACCAATACAACATCAACAACAATATCAACAACAATATCAACAACAACTACAGAAACATCAGCAACAACAACAACAACAATTATATGACGGTTACTATGATTACAATAGCAAATAAACAAGCTACAACAACAACTACAACAAGTGGTAAAAAAAAACAAAAGACGCAGTCAACAGCCACGAACGAATGTTGTTGTCGTTGTTGTTGTTTTGTACAAAAGCTACAATAACAACAATTACAAAAACTTTAGCAACAGGTACAACAATAATGAAATGCATTAGAACAACAATTGTAAAGAATAATCAACAATAATAGCGACAACAACCACAAATGGAGCGACATGTAGCAGTGAGTTCTATGGTAAGGACAATTGCAAAATTATTCACCTTCACTACTTCCAACTCTCCCCCTCTTTTCTCTCTCTCTCTCTCTCTCTCACTCTCTCTCTCTCTCTCTCTCTCTCTCTCTCTCTCTCTCTCTCTC
>NC_068985.1:116921317-116924655 GCF_001194135.2 Octopus bimaculoides
GTGTGTGTGTGTGTGTGTGTGTGTGTGTGTGTGTGTGTGTGCCAGCAATAAACAAAAGTAACAGCGTCGACCACAGATATATTTATAACCGCAGACAATAATAGGAACAATGGCTATATCTATAGATTTAGCGCCATCATCAGTATCGTCATCATCATCATCATCAGTATCGTCATCATCATCATCACCAACCTCGTCGTTAAGAACAGCAGCAGCATGAATATTATCAGTTACTACAAATACAGCATAATTCTCATGTCATGAGTGTCTCAGAAAAAAAAAAAAAAAAAATTTTTTCTAATTTTGGCAGACGACAATCAATTTCGAGGGTACGAAATAAATCTATTACATTGATGCCGCTGCTGAACTAATATTCATTTTCTCGACCCCGAAGAAATGAAAGCGAAATACCTTGTGGTATTTAATTGAAAAGAGCCAGAACGAGGGGCAGATTAAACAATTCGCACGACGCGCTTCCGATTCTGCTAGCTCACCGCCTTATAATGATTGTATCAAATTTTGGGACTGCTACTGTAGTGGGAAAGGGTTAACTCAATAACATCGACCCCCAGTTTTACACTGGTATTATATTCGGTCAACATCGAATTGATGAAAGGAAAAGTGATATTAGTGTGATTAGACTAAAAAGCCGTCCTCATCACGATTCGACCACAGGCTGCTGTTGCAACTACTACTACTACTACTACTACTACTACTACTACTACTACTACTATTACCACCACCACCACCACCACCACCACTACTACTACTACTACTACTATTGCTACTACTACTACTGGTACTACTACTGCTGCTACTACTACTGCCACTACTACGGCTACTGCTATTACTACTAATAATAATAATGATAAACCATTGCTTCATCATCACACACACTGTATCGTCAACATCACTGTAAGCTGCTGTCAGGATCGAGGTGAGCAAGAAGAAGAAGAAGGAAAAAAGGAAGAAAAAGAAGAAGAAGGAAAAAAGGAAGAAGAACAACAACAACAATAGCAATAGCAAAAACAACAACAACAACAAGGCATATGGTTGTCCAAGTGGGGAATTGATGAAGGCAATTCAACCTCAATCCTTCTATAAATACCTGCGAATACTTGAGTCAGACGGAATCAGTCACAACAGCATGAAGGTAATGACAAAAAGAGAGTATCTACGGCGAGTGAGAAAAATACTGGGCTTCAAAGCTGAATTTCAAAAGCATAATTTCGGTCGTAAACTCGCGCGCAGTCACATTAGTTCGATACGGCGCTGGAATCCTGAAGCGGGCAAAGGAGAATCTAAAGGAGAGGGACAGGTAGTCAAGAAAACTCCTAATGATGCATGGAGACCATCATCCACGTGCAGACACTGGTCGCCTATACACGAAGAGAGAAAATGGAGGAAGAGGACTGATAAGTGTGGAAGATTGCGTGCGTATCGAACTCGAGAGCTTAATGAGATACCTAACCCGAAGTAAGGAAACCTTGCTAGTGACAGCTAGGAACGAGGGAGTATTGAGAGCAGAGAAAAAAGGAAAAATAAAGAGCTTTTCCAATCCAAACAGATCAGGTGCTAGGGCATAACAGACACTGGTGGTGGACAAGGAAACTACTGGTGATGAACAAGGTGCACCACATATTCTGTATAGCTGATGTTGCATGCCCCTTTGACCCACGAGTGGTCAAGAAGGAAGTCGAAAATATAGATAAATATACAACCGTCTTAAGTACGAAATAACCCGGCTATTGAAAATGTGGAAGATGAAAATAGTGCCAATCATTATTGGGTCCTTGGGAACATTATCATAAGGCATCAAGGGGAATATAAAGGAAATTGGAATAGAGTGCTAAGTAGAACTGTTACAAAAGATTTGTCTCCTTGGCACAGCCACAATAATCAAGAATGTATTAGACAGCTGAAAAGAACGGTTACCATGGTACCGTAGACTGCAGGTAGCAAGACCGCTACGCATACAGAACTCCAGGAGTTCCAATAAAATCTGTGATAAAGATAAAGATAAAGATAAAGATAATAATAATAATAATAATAATAATACTAATACTAATACTAATAATAATAATAATAATAATAATAATAATAACAATCGTTTCTGTTATGTTAAACTATGTACTCACCGTTAAACTCTGTACAACATTCGAAAATTACCATTTTCAAATCTCACAATTTGAGATATTCTGTTTAACCTGTTCAACTATGCTTAAATATGGTAAACTATGTACTCACTCTATTATCCTGCTTGAAACACCTTTAATATTTCATTCTTTGTATATTTATTCAAACGCTAATAAAGGTATAAAAATGAATATTAACCTTGCACCACGTGTTCTAGTTAAAGCATTGTATCTAGTCTAGTAGTATAAATTTATTGAAGGTGTTAAGATATGTAAGAGACTGATGTTACCTATGAATAAAACACTGACAATGATAAGCTAATTAGGATGCTTCCACCTGTTCACTTGATCTGATTATAATAACAAGCAAATATATTTCATGTCATACTCTACTAGCTTAATAAAAACAGACAAATTATTTTCATGCAGTTTTATATGTGCAGTCCTTTCCAAAAGACAGAACGATTTCAGTTGACATTTCATTATAGGGTCTGCAGTGTCAGGATTCAACTGAAACTAGATAAAATCAACGTGCAAACCTCCAATGCAAATGCAATAACATGCTCTTTCATATCACTGACATCGATAACTATGATGAAAATTGTGACCAAAATTCACTAATAAACAGAACGCCCCTGGCAGATAAATACATAAAAGGCTCTGGATCAATTATGATGATGAGCATAAATTCTGCGATTGATTGGAGCGTGTCTACAATGAATTATAATGTATAGTGGTTTAGCATATTAGGGACTGAGTACTCCACATACGAATGTAAATTAAACGTTGTTCGACAAAGCTGGGTCTTAAAATTACAGGTACAATTCAACCCACGGCCTTTCAAGCAGCTGTCACCCGAGTTTGCATATGTTTGCAACGATCCAAACCTCCGACGCTTGTTCATGATGCTATGCATAGGTATTGAATCCAGGATCTCAGAATTGTAAAGCGAACGTCTCCAGTAGTTCAGCCATGCAGTTTCAACTTATACCGCCATAATAACATAAATATCGTGTAATGATACATGTCACATCACCTAATATGCATAAAATAATACACGATATGAGTGCTGGTTGGCTGGCTCGTTGGTTGGTTGTTTGGTGGGTTGGTTGGTGTATTGGTTGTTTGGTGGGTTGGTTGGTGTATTGGTTGGTTAGTTGGTTAAATGGTTCGTGGGTTAGTTGATGGGATATTTGGTTGGTT
>NC_068985.1:116924947-116929909 GCF_001194135.2 Octopus bimaculoides
AGGTTGGTTGGTAGGTTGGTTGGTGAGTTGGTTGGTTGGTTGGTTGGTTAGTTGGTTGGTTGGTTGGTTGGTTGGTTGGTTGGTTGGTTGGTTGGTTGGTTGGTTGCTTGGCTGCTCGATTGCTTGGTGGATTAGCTAGCTGGTTGATTAGTTGGATGGTCGCTTGATGTATTGGTGGATTGGTAGTTTGTGTTGGTAGTTTGTAGTAGTTTGTGTGGGGTTGGCTGGTTGGCTGGTCATTTAGTGCATTGGCTGGTTGCTTGGTGGAATTGTTGGTTGGTTGATCGGTGGGTTGGTTGCTTGGTTGCTTGGCTGGTTGGATGGCTGTTCGTTTGGTACTTTGGTTGATAAGTTGTTTGTTAGCTGGTCGCTTCGTGGATTGGTTAGTTGTTTAGGTGGTTGGTAGGTTGGCTGGTTGCTTGATGGATTGCTGGTTGTTTGGTTGTTTGTGAGGATGGCTGGTTGGTAGGCTGATTGGCTGGTTAACTGGTCACTTAGAGAATTGGCTGGCTGCTTGGTGGATTGGTTGGTTGGTTTGTTAGTTGGCTGGTCATTTGGTGGGTTGGTTAGTTGGTTGGATAGCTGGTCGCTTGGTTTGTTAGTTGGTCGGTTAGTTGATTCGTTGGCTGGCTGGTTGGCTAGTTGGCTGGTCATTTGGTGGGTTGGCTGGTTGGTTGGCTGGTCACTTGGTGCATTGCATGGTTGGGTAGCTGGTCGCTTGACGGTTTAGCTGGTTGGTCCGTTGATTGTTTGGCTAGTCGCTTGGTGTTTGCTTGGTTGATTGGCTGGTTGCTGGTTGGCTGGTCACTTGATAGATTGGCTCGTTGCTTGGAGGATTCGTTGGTTGCTTGCTTGCTTGCCTGGAGGATTTGTTCGATGGTCGGTTAGTTGATTTATGGATTCATGTGTTGCTCGGTTGGTCGGTGCGTTCGTTGGTTGTTTCGTAGATTCGTTGGTTGATTGTTTGACTGGTTGGCTGGTTGGTTGATTGATTGGTTTTTTGGTTGTTTGATTTCTCCAGTCCTGCTTTAGATCTTAAAGGCAGAAGCAGAAAGACCGTAAGGATGAGGGAGAAAGAGAAAGAAAGAGAAACGGAAAGGAGAAAGTGAGAGAAACAAAGAGAGGGAGAAAGAGAGAGAGATATAATGAATTGACATAAGAGTTCCTGATGAGAGCACACATGAGACTTGGTGTCAGGCAATGAGCGAAGAAACGCTACACAGTGAGAGAGAAAATCCATAGATGGAGATGAAATACGGGGCAAATGAGAGAGTAGTTACGGGACGTATTACACCAAATCAGAAATTAATTTTAATTAATCTTATATACGCGTCTTTACAAATTTCTTTTGAAAGTTAGTATTCATTTCATTTTCTATAAGCATCAAGAAATTTGCTAAATGTTAAATTATAATTATTGCATGTAATCCATATTTCCAGATATTATCTATAGAAGCAAATGTATGCTTCCAAAGTTACCCGTCATAATATGGTTAACACGATAGTGTTTATATGATTAACGATGACCAAATAGATAAAACAACGATTTGAGAAAGACATCCATGATTAAGTCATGACCAATTACGTTCTGAACGTAGGTTAGCAAACCTCATAAAGATTGTATCCCTAACAAATACAAGGGTTACTTATCTGCGTAACCTAAAATGAATAAAAATACAAAATAACGATGGAAATCTGGTTTACGCACACCATAAAACCTTTTTTTTATATCTTCTTTTCTTTTTCAGATAACGTTTTTTCGAATTTGTGTTCTGAACGTGGGAATTCATACGATTATGCAAAAATGTTCTCTGTATGTGATTTAAGAACGATTTAGCTGTTATTTTTGGCACATCCCACGACTACCTGATACCTCCATTGTTTCTTTGTCACTCTGATATGTATTGGGTTTTTTTCAATATTTGTTTACCCATAAACACATTTAATGGAATGATGATGCACCCAAGGGTTGATGATTGCTGGAATTTAAGCAAAAATTCGGACTATCCGGGTTTTAGGATTAAGTAGGAATGGGATTAAAAAGCAAAGAAAAATATTTTGCATAATTTTGAAAATTCCATAAAATAAAACGTTATGAGGGGTTATACAGAGCGATTAATACAGAATTCCGCCAATAACTATTTATTAAAATATGAAGTAAATATCATAGGAACCAATGGGGAAAGTGTCTCACCAGAATGTGTGCCACTTTACTGCCGGATGGGCTAAGTCTTCAAAGTGCAACTTCTAGCAATCACTTGAGATAAATTTGGAATAAACTACTAAACGTGGTTTGTAGAGAATATTATAATCGATGCATCACAATATATAATTAGGGAGGCAGTAAGATAGCATAGAATGGTGCTCCGCAACCGGTATACCGTAGCACACTGGTGTGCCACTAGATGATACTAGGTGTACCACAGTGTAACCGGAAAATGATTTTTTAAAACCCTAACCTTTTAGTCAGAGTTTTCAGGTGTGCGGCGGAATTTTGAAAAGAATATAAGTGCACCGCAAGGGGAAAAAAGGTCACGTAGCACTGGCATCAAAGACAACGAATGTATTAAAAGAGGCAAGAGAAAGGCTTATGTCTTATCGTTTAACGAAAACTTGCTTCTGTCGTTAGACGGCGGCCATGCAGGGGCACCACCTTGAAGAATTTTAGTCAAACGAATCGATGGCAGTACTTATTTCTTTTAAGACGAGTACTTATTCTGTCGGTCTCTTTTGCTGAGTCACTAAGTTATGGGAAGGTAAACAAACGAACAGCTGTTTTTAAGCGGTGGTTGGGCATAAATACTTACAAAGACAAGCACAGACACAGACACCCACACATGCATACACACCCACACGCGTGCGTGCGCGCGCACACACACACACACATATATGACAGGCTTCTTTCAGTTTCCGTTTGCAAAATACAATCGCAAGCCCTAAGTCGACCCGAAGCTATAATAAAAGACATTTACCCCAAATGTATGCCTGAACCTGGAGCCATGTCTTTGGGAAGCAAACTTATTCGGCTTTCACTTACATACTGGCTTTTTCTAGGCCGAGTCAAAATCGTGTGACCAAAGCAAGAAAATTAACTTGAGTGGTTTATTTGAATTGAAATCTGAAACAATTAGTTGTAAGGCTTCAAAGCGGACGCTGGTAAAATAGAAGGCGCAAGTGAGAGTTGAATGAAAGAGTGGATGATTTTCAAGGAAATCGAACAGTTAGAATCTGACATAGAGGTGCAAAAGAAAGAAATATATTGTTAGGTTACTGTAATGTATTAAACATGATGCAAAGAAGACCAAGAAGTAATGAGGAAAATTATTCAACTCTTGAAAAAAGGAATATTTTGGTGACAGAAAGGCGTTTCAGAATATTGATAGGGCTAAAGTATAAGAGGAGATAACAACATAAATAAAAAGTAAAAAGTATCATCGATCATGTGAAAACAAGCAATATAAACTAAAGTAAATAATTTGATATAAAAAAAAACCCATCTAATATATACGTGATGAATGAATTAAGTTTGAAAGATATCACAAGTGGGAATGAGAAAACGAGAACCAAAGTGAAAGAGGAGAATAAAAGGAGACATAAGAATATTGAAATTTGATGTAAATTTATTGCGAAGATAAAGAAATGATCAGCTGAGGTCCCAAGGGATGTATGGTGATTTAGAAAACATAGAAGGGATAAAAATAAACAGAAAGAACATAATAATTGTGAGATAGAAGTTGAAACATCTGAGATTAAAAAATACAGAAAAAATTTACAACCCAGTACAAAAAAAAAACTGTATGTTCAGCTGGGGTCAGTAACAGGAATATAATGTGTTGAATGGAAATGTATGTCCAGAACTTGTCATAATAAATACATTAAAAAAATGTATGTTCTTGAGAGAAATTCATGTCGAAGAAAAGATCAGCAATATTGGATTGGAAGGGTTAAAGAGAGATTTAAACTTAGATTCGACATGAGCTCTAAAAGCCTGAAAGAAGCACGGTTTCTATGGCGAATAATTGGTTAAGATTACAAAATTCGTTTCTGAACGAAACGCCGGTCCGCCTTAGCATTTGATTTCTAAAGGCATATTCACTGCAGTTAGCGTGTGCAAAACATTCCCTCTTATGATAAAAGGTTGCTCAGACGCACGTTTCTAGCCCTTTAGCCTTCCTCGTTGGGAAATACCGAAAGAATGAAATAGAATAAGACAAAGACCAAAAGGAGAAACACAAATATTACTCTTTATGGGGGAGACCTGTGCCATGCAGTTATGATGACTAAACGAATTTGCCTTCAGAAGTTAAAATATGTCACAAACACATTTTAACAAACCTAAAATTCGTTTATTCCTCATCACTGCTTTGTAATGCTGCCGCTATTTTTATTCTGACAAGGCTGTCTACTACCACAACTCAGTTAATGATGTTGACAATTTTTAAATTAAAGCTACGGCTTTGAATCTGCCCAGGCTTATGATGAAGCCTACAGAGCGCGTCTGGATAACCGCTAGTGAGAAGCACTGAGTAGATATGATATTTTTGCACTTTTTGCCATAAACGGGAATGTTTTCCCACATGGTAACTGCAGTGAATTTGCCCTTAGAATTTTAAACATATTACGGATATATTTTAACTCACCTAAAATTCATACACACACACATGTAATTCCGCTATTGGCTCCGAGGAAGCTATATTAAATGTACACGTAATCCAATTCTGAGTGTGGTGCGACTAATAGCAGAAAAAAGCTATAAACCAATGAAGCTGATTACGCTATTCCAGTCCCTTTGTCATTAATTATTTAATTAATATCTATAAGTACACATACACAAACATACACGCATATATATGTATGGGTGGGTGTTATGTGTGTATATTTGTGTGTACGCATACATACAGAGATACACACTTGCATACTTACACATACATGTGTGTATGACTGTGTGTATGTCTATGTACGT
>NC_068985.1:116930379-116939825 GCF_001194135.2 Octopus bimaculoides
CCACTTGAAGATTTCATCATCTGGTGGACTGTGCGACTGAACTGGAATGAAATCTTTGCCAATCAGTGTAAGGAATCAGTAAAAGATGGAGGTGAACAAAATTAAGAAACAGATTAGCTGTGTGAAGGTGGTGGTTGTTGGGGTAAGGTGCTGGTTTTGGTGGTATGCAGGAAAAGCGGCGGCGCAAAATAACTTTTATTCTTTTGTGAAGAATTTTAGAATAGTGAGTTTATTTAGCTAGTTTCGGTGTAGTTATTTTGGACAAAATGTCTCGTGCTATTATTTTTTTTTCCAGATCTTTACATTTTATGTTGAAATCCCACTTATATTAGATTTAAATTATATCACCAACATCATCATCATCATCATCATTATCAATATTATCAACAACAACAACTCCTGTTAGACAGTGTCCCACTTTTTTGGTTTCCATAGCGTATAAATGACTGAGATTATAACATTACGTTTTGAACAAGACCCCAGTTCGTCGCATGATTACTCATAAACCGGTGAGTGGCCTGGAGCAAGGTGACATTAAATGCTTTGCTCTAGAAAATAACGCACCACCCTGTCCAGGAATCGAAACCAGGATCTTGTGATAAAATACTCCTCTAATACTGTTGTTTGTTCCTTCTCGAGTCATGCTTGGCTCATAAGGGCCGGTTTTATTGGCATATTGGTTCCACACCTGGACGGGACGCCGGTCCATCACAGGTAAACTGCTAGATGCAGGAGGAAAGAGTGGAAGAAAGTTGTGGCGAAAGTGTCAGCAGAATTTCGCCATTGCCTTCTGCCAGAGCCGCGTGGAGCTTAAGTGTTTCGCTCATAAGCACAAACATCGGCCAGCCTCAGACTCGAACTCACGATCTCTCGACGGCGAGCTTGCTGCTCTAACCATTAGGCCTTGTGCCTCCACCCTCTAATACTATACTTAGGTCAATTTATTTCATTAATAACTCCTTCTAAATCAGTGGTCCTCAGCAGGGGTCAATATGGGGTCCACAGAAATTTTACTTGTTAAAATTTAAGTGCAATATATTGCTTTTTACATCTACAATACTCAAAATATTTTAATTTTTTATACAATTCCTAATAATAGGCATAACCACCACCTTGGCACAGCTAATCTGAGTCTTAATTTTGTTCACCTCCAGCTTTTACTGATTCCTTACACTGATTGGCCACTGATTGGCAAAGATTTCATTCCAGTTCAGTCGCACAGTCCACCAGATGATGAAATCTTCAAGTGGACTGTGTTAATATACAATCCCTGTACGATTTACTATCGCAGACAAAATCAGTAAATAGCTTGCTTACCAACTGCATGGTTCCTGGTTCAGTCCTACTGCGTGGCACCTTGGGCAAGTGTCTTCTACTATAGCCTCCGGATGATTAAAGCCTTGTGAGTGGATTTGGTGCATGTGTGTGTGTGTGTGTGTGTGTGTGTGTGTGTGTGTGCGTGTGTGTGTGTGTGTGTGTGTGCGTGTGTGTGTGTGTGTTCCACCACCGTGGCTTGAAAACCGATGTTCTTCTGTTTACGTCATCGTAACTTAGCGATTCAGCAAAAGATACCGATAAGATAAGTAGTAGGCTTACAAAGAATAAGTTCAGAGGATCGATGTGTTCGACTAAAGGCGGTGCTCCAGCATGGCTGCAGTCAAAGTGACTGAAACGAGTAAAAGAATAATAATTTATTATAATAATACTGTAGGACGTTATTATATGCATATTGAATGGCTGTGGAAGTCCAGTAGAGGAAAATAGAAATCAAAGGGTAACATAAGCACAAAATGATTGAGAAAACACTGTACTCAGTTCTCTAGACATCTGCTTAAGTTTAAAATCATTGTTTAGTGAGGATTACGTCAAATCTTATCTTCAAATCCCAAACGAGGTAATTAGTTTGTTGTTTCTCGTTCAGGTTTGTATGCAAAGTTATTATTAATCCAATATTGCGTACAATCCAGTATAATCCAATATTGCGTATAATTCCTATACTGGTTTCAAAATTTGGCACACGACCAGAAATTTAAAGAGAGGGGAAAAGTCGATTACATCGACGTCAGTGCTCATCGACTCCGAAAGAATGAAATGCAAAGTCGACTTTGGCGGAATTTGAACTAAGAAAGTAGAGACACATGAAAGTAACCACTAAGTATATTTACCCGTTGTACTAACGATGGTACTAACCCGGCGTACCAGCTCGCCGCTTCACCTATTCACTATATAAAAATTTGTGATGATCCAGTAATGTTAGAGATCGTACAAGTTCAAATCCCGCTGGTATCCACCTTGCCGTTCCTAATTTACCCATCGGTAGCATATGCATCGTTGCTTCACTTGTACTTGTGTCGATCTATTTCATGATAAAATCTGTTTAGAATTAGATAATGAGAAAGGGCTCTTACCCCAAGCTACAATTTGTAAGACTGAATAATTTAAAAATATTTTTCAAATGTCAATTCTTCCAAGTATTCTTCAAACTTCTATCGATTTGAAAAGGTCAAGATTCTTATTTATTGTTCAAAACACTCGTTCTATCCCCTTTCTGCAATTAATATTATCACCCCCCGCTATCTATCTCTCTATCTCTATCTCCCACTCTCTCCGCTTCTCCTTTCTCCCTCTCTTCCCATTTCTCCTCTCTCCCTCTATCTCTCCCTTTCTCTCCCTGTCTCTTCCTCCCACACTTCTTCAATCTTTCTCTATCTATTTCTATTTTCCCTCTCTTTTTCCCTAGTCCACTCCTCTCTCTGATTTGAACTGACTTCACTTAAACAAGTTTCTCACACTTCTGATTTGCTTAAGATCTTCCTCTGAAATTACTAAAGTGCAGCCATCACTGCAATACTTATACAATTCTCAGAGAATTGAGAACGTATTCGAAAGCTTTAGTTGATCATTTATGAATAGAAAAGAAAAAAAAAACTCCTCGAGTCTAGTCCTCCTTGTCAGTCAGATCCATATCACAAAATCATAAATTGATTTCAGGAGATATCTTGAAAACTGAATGTTTTATTTTTCTATTTGTTTTACTCATTGAACAGCGACCATACTAAATTGCCACTTTGAAAGGTTTGGTCGAAAAAATGGCACCCAGCATGGATATTATTTGAAAGCCTGGTATTTATTCTATAGGAGCCATTTTGTCGAACAGCTAAGTTACGGTGACCTAAACAAATGAACACGGGCTATTTGCCAAGATGAAGTGGATGGGGACAAATTCAAAGATACGCACACATACATACATTCATCTATATGTATGACGGGTTTCCGTACTGTGTCCATCTATGAAATTCACTTACAAGTGGGTGGTCGCTCCGGGGCTATTAAAATACCTGTCCAAAATGCCGCACTGTGGAACTGAACCCGAAAACATGTGTTTGCAAAGCCAACTTCTTATCCACGCAGTTATACACGCATCTACATTTGATATTATATATGTAACAATGTATGTTTATACAACGCATGGTTTCACAATAGCCCAGCCTTGTTTAAATAAAGCAAAATGAGAGAAAATACAACAAAAGAATTAGCAAGCTTATGATAAAGAGTATTCAACTTGTTCTCATCTCATCTTGGCTATCGGAGAACACTACAATTTTTATGAGATGAAGCTAATATTTGGAGGAGATTTGACTACTATTTCTTACAAGTTGAGTGATTAACCATATAGAGTTTCACGTTTTTGCTTGCTTTAAACAACAGGCTACTGCTATTTTGACACAAGATATCATAAGGTATAACTACCTTATTCCATTTTTTTTTCTGATGGAATATTTCTAAGATAACGTTATGTGAGACAGTCATTTCAGGACAACTTTTCTGCTATTTCTAATACATCACCTGATCTGACAGAGTATCTTTCGTTACCTTGGCTTCATTTCAACATGTTAAAGTGTGCGGTGACAAGACACGCTGCAAAATTTGAAGCTAATCTATCTTGCGCATTGGATGCACACGCCTGCAAAAAGACTACGTGCACTGCCCTTCTTTCAGCTGTTATATAGAAGTTTTCGATCTAGTTTGGATTCTATGCCATCAAATTTGATTGCAAAGAATTCAAATTTGATGGCAAGGAATCCAAACTAGATCGAAAACATCTATAGTTTATCTTTTACTTGTTTCAGTCATTTGACTGCGGCTATGCTGGGGCACGGCCTTGAAGGGTTTTAGTCGAACAAATCGACATCAGGACTTATTTCTGTAAGCCTATTACTTATTCTCTCGTTCCTCTTTCCCGAACCTAGCGTTACGGAAAAGTAAACACACCAACAAACGTTGTCGAGAATAGTATTGTTTATAATAATATCAGTGGTTTAGCATGCGGAAGAAAAACCCATAGAGATAAAAATTATCAATTGATTTTAAGGGTACTAACAGGTAGTACCGGCATGCTAAAATAGCAATCAAAATGACCAAACTAATAGTTTTGGCTTAATCGCACAAGTGAAAGCGAGAAAATGAACAAAAATCCTAAGACCACGTTCCAATGATGAAATTAATCGAAAATTGAGAAAGTTGGACATACCTATATCATCGTGATTTCGAACTTTGACAAGGACACTTACTTCATCTTCAGCGAGCCTTACTGACTCCAGCATTGAAGAGCCTCTTCATCTCAACCAATGTGTGCGATGACTGTTTTCTAATGCCGCAGGAAAATTTAAAAGGCGATCAAACTGAATAGAAATTATATAAATATATATGAGGATATTATTGTTTATAATATCAGTGGCTTAGCATGCATATAAAAACCCATAAAGTTACAAATTATTAATTAATAATTAAGGTTATTAACAGGCAGCAACAGCATGCTAAAATAGCAGTCAAAATGACCAAACCACAAGTATTCGCTTAAACATAAAGGTGAAAGCGGGAAAATGAAAAGCAACCCTGAGACCCCTGACACTTAATTATTAATTGAAGCTTTTTACCTTTCTTGATAACGAAGAGGAGAATGGAGATTTTTATTCACATCCAAAAAGTGTTTTTTTTTTCTTTTCTACAGCATATATATCTGACCCACATATGTTTCGACTGCACATTGCTTTGTATGCAATCATGTATCCTAGTCGCTGCAATTTCATCAAGGCTCCATCGCTCACGATGTTTTTAAAGTGATCTGATTCAAGCAAAACTCTTCCGTTGGTATTCAGCTGAACGTAACAGTGCTATTGTTTGCATGCGATGAAACGTTGGTTTTATCACCTCTGTTGGTATTTCAATTGAAACGTGGCTTTATAAATGTTTATTCAGATTTCAATCAATTGTAGCAGTTTTCTTGACATGTTGCTGTATAGAGTACATTAATCATTCAGAGGTATTTTATTTATTTTGCGTCTATACCCTACATTAATATTATTGTTACTATTATTATTAGTAGTAGTATTAGTATAAATATAATTTATTATCATAATCATTATTGTAACTAGTATAATTACTATAGAGGGTAAGTTGCGGTTATTCAAACTGTTTAAACGTATATTTTCGCAAGTGTGGACATCTTAGTGCCTGTCCCTGTCTTGTGTTTAAAAGAGTAAATTTAGAAGTGAAAATTTGGTACATTTCTTCTACACAAGGGTCTCATCTATTACTGCCTATTCTATAAGATTTTACCTTACTAATTTTTTCCCAGCCAAAAATGAAATTTGGTTACTATCTTTTAGTACCCAAATTAGTTAACAAAGGCTAGTAGCATTCTTTTGTCCCTATATTTAAACGAGTTTACATGATTGACAATTATTTGCTTAATGTAATAATGAGAGCCAGTTCCGATATACAAATATTCCATATTCTCTGAGGTAACCTTACATATGTGTACAATATTTTAATACCTACAATTAGAGTTAATGTGGCAAACCCTGTTACTAGAACAATCGCATTCGATAGTTCAACTACTTCCATTAAGAGTGTCTACTTCTACTTTACTAGAGGTGATTTCTAAATTATCCTGCCCATCTTCTAAGCTATTACTGTTCCCTACATAGACAACATTCTGAGCACTTTACTTTCTAAGATTCACACCTCAACCTCCAGGCTAATGCGGGAGTTTGATCGGGTGACTACCATGTTATTGGTTGTCAAACCATAGTTCCTATCCCGATAGCTAGTTGGGTTACTTATGGTTTGTTCGCTCATGCTGACATTGTTGCTATTTATTGATCTATAATTATTATTTTGGATATTATTTCTGGTATTGTTTATATGGAAAATGTTTAATGTATCCTTTTGTGCGGCTATAATTTCTGCTAGATTTCTGCTATTAGAAAAGGATTGTCTAAACCTATGTTTATTAAAAATTCTATAGTATTTACCGTCAAATTTCAAAACATTTGGACAATGCCGAATAGAACAATTTAAGTATAGTGGAAATTATTTGTTTTCCGAAGGAAATTATATGCCAATCGGTATTGCTAAAGGTATCTATGTCATTGGGGTATGTATTTCTATTTCTACCTAAACTTTTTGTACCTGGTTTTTATTTCAACACTGGGCTTTTTTGCTATTATATTTGTTAATTATTTGTGTAATACTAATGGTAGAGCTTACGTACTGGTTACGTTCCCTATCTGAAGAGGACATCTTCGTAGGTCGATTCTTATCTAAATCACTTAGCACTTTATTTGGCACAAATTCATGTAAATTTGTACTCTGCTTTTGCGTTCTAGGTACTCTATTGTTGTATTTTAATTGCACGAACTCTCTACCTTTAACTCCTCCCACTGTCCGCGCTCGATTGTTAGTGGTGTTCTTCATATTATGTATTTTATTTCGATTATTGCTAGGATGGTCCATCCCACTAAGTTTATTATTTCTATTATTGCTTAGATCTAGATTAACGTCTACCAAATCCATTCACAAGGCTTTAGTGAGCCCAAGGCTATAGTAGAGGACTTTTGTCCTAGCTTCCACGCAGTGAGACTGAAACCAGAACCATGTGATTGGGAAGCTAGCTTCTTACTACACGGTCACGCCTGCACCTGATAAGAAATATTAAAAACGGATGTTATATTTCCCGCAAGTCAGGAAAATTAAGTATAGGAAACACCGGTTGCAGGGGGGGGGGTGAACACAGACAGGATGGGCTTCTTTCAGTTCCGGTGTACCATATCCTCTCCCAAGACTTTGATCGGACCGAGGCTATAGTAGAGGACACCTCCCAAAATACCACACTGTGGGGGTGAACCCCGAAGCAAGAGGTTTACGATTTTGTCAGCTCATCTTGTCAAAAATATAGGCTGGTGTAATTCTTACAGGCCAAACTCTTCGACGTTCGACATTGAAACTAGTATTTACATTCATCTACCACAAAGGGAAAAGCATGCTTGGCCAACATCATGTAACCAGCAGCCGTTGGACATTTATCGTGCTGATGTCAACTACTCAACGTGAAACACGTTTCCTCGACTCTCCTTTTATTTCCTGACAATTAGCTTGTTCTGTTCCTTAAAGGCATATCGACTTTGGAGAAGTCTAGATTAAACCCCTAACTCATATGAAGTTCATCTTAATTGCTAATTGGTATATATGGGTCATCCTCTAGAGAAGGAGATAATTGTTTTATTTGATATATCCCTATATGCTTTTGTTATTGAACTATTGAAATACATGCCAATGACCATTTTGAGTTGCCTCCCTTCGGTCATTTTCCCATAAATAAAGCGATACAGTCAATCATCCAACAATGACCCTGTCGTTTCCTTAATGACAAATCAGCTTTGGAAATGTCTTGAATCTATGAGGCTGTTTTTAATTATCAATTGTTAATTATGATACAACCTCTAGAGTCGGAGGTAGTAGTAATAAATCATGAATTTACGTTGTATGTTATTTAATATACCTGTATTTGTCTATATTATTCAAATACACGCCATTGGCAACTCTCAGTTATTTCTCTTAGCTCATTCTGTTTTTTTTAAATTAAGCGATGAATATAGTTCGACAACAGAAAAATAGACACCATTACAGCGATAACATTAATAGGACCATATTAATGTTGATATGCGTGTTTGCTTTGATGTCAGATATACGAAGGAAAATATTGCCTTTTTTCTCTCTAAATTAGCACATATCCACAGTCCATTGACATGCTGTCTTAATCCTGTTTTCCCCTTTTAGCATTTATTTGTTTATTCTGGTTAATTATCCTCCCCTACCACTTCCTGTTATAAACCATCGTCATATTTGTTGAAAGCTGTTTTCATATGATTACTACGTGGAATATTTCATCTTTGACTATAAATTCATGTCTTTGTTTATTTGTTTATTTTCCTACAGCTAAGGGTGTTAATTATATGCCATTTTTCTTCTTCAGAGAACTGTTAGCAGTTAGGCGTTTTCAACTTTTAAAATATGGAATGTTTGTTTGTAAAAGAGAAAAGTGTTAGAATAAAAACAAAAATAAGCAGTCAAACAAACAATAAAAAGCGAAAAAAATTAGGTATGGCTTTAAAAGCATTAGTAGAAAGTGTTAGAAAAAAGTTTATAATTAAAAGTTGATGCAATAAAGGAATACAAATAGAGTTTTAACCAAATGATGAAATACATGATAAATATTTGTCAAAATTTGTAAAATGACATTTAAACACCCACCCACATGTACGTGTGTGTGTGTGTGTGTGTGTGTGTGTGTGTGTGTCTGTCTGTTTGCTTATATATATATATATATATATATATATATATATATATATATGTGGGGGGGGGGGTGCGTATAAACACACATATATATGGCGCCATAAATAAATATATCAGACACACACATATATACAGGAATATGTGTGTTATGTGCGTATTTGTGTGTTGTGTGTTTGTATATACTGACGCACACACATCGGTATTGATATATGAAGATACGTGTTCGTTATACTCCCCTGTCGATTTATGTTAACCACTTTTGATATCAACAAAATCATACTTACACTATGTAACTAAATGTGTTACAGTTTTTAATGCAACAAAGGCACACATTTACTTAACACAGAAACATAAAGCAGTCCCTGTAATAATATATCCCAAATCGTCTCTATGTTGTATACTTCGGTATCAATCCAACGTTTCTGCAAGACATGTATACACAAAATCATAGCACCGAATCCTTGTTCAGTGGTTGTGCACACTTAGTGGTCGAACAAATCAGTTACACGAACTGAAGTTATACAAGCTAGGTTTATGTTCCTTTATGTATGTTTGTATGTGGTCGTGTGTGTGTGTGTGTGTTTAAATGTTTATGCGGGTGTTTAATTTTATGCATATGTGTATTAGTAAGTGTGTACGCTGGTCTGTCATTTCTTTAACTCATATTTCTTTTATATAGTTACACCATTCTTTCATTAATTAACATACACATACAAGCAGTTACATAGAAAGAAATGAATTTATACGAGCATCCACAAACACAGAGGTTGTTATATTATATATATATATATATATATATATATATATAT
>NC_068985.1:116940098-116944408 GCF_001194135.2 Octopus bimaculoides
ATATATATATATATATATATACATGCATATATATTATATCATATATTATATTTATCTACATACATATATGCATGTGATTGTGTGCGTGTATGTATGTGCATGTGTACGAGTATATAAACGTTGTGTAGAAGTATGCATGTGCGTTTGTTAATTAGTAAAGGAACTCTAAAACTATATAATAGAAAAGGCAGCCAAAGATTTGACAGAAAACAGTAAAGTTTAATAGAAATAATAAAAATATAATAAAACGTAGTGAAATATATTTTTCCTGTCTTTTTCTTTTTTTTTTTTAGAATTGTAAATTAAGTTCTAAAATATATAATTGAAAATGAAAGAGAAAATGTTAAAAGGCGATAGGAAAACATGGAAAAAATATATATAGTGAAATTTAGCGTGTGTTATGTGTGCAGTTTAAATGATAAAAGTGGTAAAATGTAATGGATGATATAAAAATGTAGTAACAAGTATAAATTTTGCGAAAACAATATGGAAGTTATATGGAGAGATATTTCAGGGAAAGTGGTTGGAATTTATTGGAGAGTATGACTAGATGAATCTGACAAAATAGCAGTTGCTGACGATGTTTCATATCTCGACAGAGCTGAAAAACAGTGTAGAGTTTAAAACAGATGAGATCCAGCATTCTCCAGACATTTTTAGGCTGAAGGTAACTATTATGAACCGTAAGGATACGTAGCATTTCATACAAACATCTTCGGTGTTGAGGTTGGAGAACGGGTGTCTACTCCAACACATATTGCCTGATATATACCCGAAATTTCCATGGAATCTTCAGAGTTATTACTCAAAGATCCAAAACGTTATCCCATGTTTTACTATTATATACCAACCCAGCAAAGCGGTTGATTGTGTAATTAATGAATTAGATGAAGATGTTAGTATAAATATGCTTTTATGAATGATTGGTACTATATAGTTACAAAGTCATTTCTTGGTCGAATCATCTCTCACAAAACACATTCAGGTTCTGTTAAAAGCAGGATGGAAGGATGAATGTAGATATACTTGTCAAGATGTTAATTTTTGCACAAAAGTCAATTGAAAGAGCCTCTGCGGCTATCAAATTCCTGCACACTTATGCATATACAGAAAATAAAATCAAATACCAACACAAACAGAAACAGGGACAGAGAAAGAGAGAGAGAAGAGGGAGAGACAAAGGAAGAGAGAGAGAGAGACAGGAGAGAGAAGAAGAAGAAGAGAGACAGAGAACTTTTACAAGTAATTCATCATACGAGAAAGAGTAGTAAAATTTTCCTCAAATCACACTTTCTAATCTTCAGAAAGGAAATCCACGTTAGTGATTGCACTTCTTGTGTCTTTCCTATCTCTTCCTGTCATTGTGCTCATATCTTTCCTATGTCTTTCCTACAGATGTCAACCTATGAAAAATTATGTGGAATATTTACGGCTTCAACCTCATTCTTCTAGGAGGACTCGCAACATTTGTAAGCGCTCTCACTTCCTCTAGACGCAGTAAGTAGAAGAAAAGAATGATACACCTCTTTTCGGCGTTTTCAAGGCTTCTTCACAGATAGTGGTGATGCTCTGCTTTTCAAACTGCACCTCTGCAACCTTTAAGATGAATCACTGATGTTAAAATCAGTACTGAGTCTACACAAATGGTCTCTGTTCCAGGAGTTGTTGATCTCTATGCTTTCTTGTACTTCTGCAGTATCAGGCTTTCTTCTATGTTTGCTCGGCCCAAGTTATTGCAATCTGCAGCCATATTTTCCCAGTTCTAATGAATAACAACATGCTTTTCTTAATGGTGTCTTGAAGCCATTGCTTAGGTGCACACCTTGAGTCTAGACGCCTGTAAATTCAGACTACATCTACTGTTCGGACACTCTTATGTGTGACATTCTTTTAAATAACTCATTAGTTGATGCTTTTCTATAAGAGTTTTGATTCTCATAACACTACATATTTATTTGTTACAAAGACAACGTATTTTTGTCTTCAGAATTGATCGTAGCTGTGCTTTATAAAACATTGTCAAGTCTACATATTTGACATTGATATTCTGGTTTAATAAGCGGGTGAGCTGGCAGAATCATTAGCGCACCGAGCGAAATGTTTAATGGCATATCGTCCGTCATCAGGTTCCAAGGTCAAATTCCGTTGGGGTCATTTTTACCTTTCATGCTTTTGGGTCGATAATATAAGTACCATTAAACACTGGCGTCGTTGTAATCGACTTACCCGTTCCCTCGAAATTGCTGACATTGTGTCAAAATTTGAAACCCATATACTGATTTCATGCGGGGTTACCTGAGATGGCATTCCTCCTGCGTATTTGCGTTTTGAGTTCAATTCCTCCCGAGGTCAACTCTACCATTCATCGCTGAAATGTTCAAAAAAATAAAGTATCCTGCAAGTACCGGAATCGAGATATTTCACTTATCCCCTCTCCTCAAAATTACTGGCCTACAACGGACCGGCATCCCATCCAAAGAGACTGTTGTGATCTCAGTCACTTGTACGCCATGGAAACCTGCCCCAGTAGACCTACGGCGCGTGAAAGACATTTATTTGTAGATATATCCTATCTATTTATCTGTTTACCTTTCTATCTATCTATCTATCTGTCTATCTATATATCTATCTATTTATCTATCTATCTATCTATCTATTTATCTATCTATCTATCTATCTATCTATCTAACTATCTATCAATCTGTCCACCTCTGAACTAGATATAATGATGTAGATTTGTTAAATATAATGATTAAATCTTTCTAGAGTTGAAACAGAATACTTTGCCCCGAGATTATTGCCGGTTGTTTTTGAGGTATCTCTTTATGAAAGCAATGCCACTTTGAAGTTAGACGTTAAATGTGGAGGACATCGTAAATCGTTTTCCCTACAGAAACTTATTCTTTTACTCGTTTCAGTCGTTGGACTGCGACTTGCTGGAGCACCGCCTTGAATGGGAATAAATTCCTTGAAAAAGTCAACGTCAGTGCTTCCTGGTTTTAAAGCCTGGTATTTATTTATCGATCTCTTTGGCCGAAACGCCTAGGCTGACGTAAACAAAACCACCACCGATTTGATGCGGGAAAAACACGAACGTAAAGTCACGCACACATAGATACATATTCATATACATGTATGTGCATGTGTGTGTGTGTGTGTGAGTGTGTGTGTGTGCATGTGTGGGGGTGCCTACGCGTTTGTCTTTGTGTTAGGTTTTGTCTACCACCGCTTGACAAACGGTGTTTGTGTATTTACATCCCCGTAACCCAGCGGTTCAACCAAAAACTGAATGGAAAAATTACCAGGCTTAAAAAAAGTAAGTACTTTTCGGCTAAAAATTCATTAAGCTGGTGCCTCAGCATGGCATCAGTCAAATGACTGAAACAAGTAAAAGATAAATATATATATATATATTCATACACTACGAGCACCTTTAAGCTTCCGTTGACCAGATCCGCACATAGGTCTTTGCTCGAGGCGAGGCTATAGTACAAATCATTTGCCCGAGGTGTCACACCAGAGGAACTGAACTGGGAACTATGCGGTTGGAAAACAAACTTTTTACCGCACAGCCACGCCTAGTAATTTCAACGCAATTCTATAAAATGATATTAAATATTTTTAGCACCCGGTCACACTTTTATTGTCGTCATTGTTATCTAAGATCGGATCTAATCTAGCAGATCTATGATTAAATGCTTTTCAACTGTGATGATTCCTTTGTATTTTTAGACATAATAGCTCGGGCAACGTTATACAATACAATTTCATTTTATTGACATTAATGTATAATTTAAGAGAGATCGCGCTATTACTAACTCGGTCCAACACGCATTTCCACACTGGGTTGACTCGTGATTTTAATTTATTTCTTTTTAATATTTTTGGTAAGGTTTAGTAGAGAGTCTAAGAATATTACTTCATTATTTAATTGATGTTTGTTTTATTGTCCCCGGAAGGATGAAAGACAAAGTTAAATTTGAACGTGCAAAGTAGAGGCATATAATCAAATACAGCTTCGTGTTTCGTACGGCGCTCTTCCGTTTCTGCCATTTCACAGCAAAATAAATGTAATAACGAAATAAACAAATATGTTTGTATTATCAGCTGCTTATATGCAAATATTGAAACGATATCCAAAATGATTTCAAGAACGCCATTACCAATAACTCTAAATTCAGCAAACTGAGTTGCCAAAAGCACTTTCAAGAAATGTTTCCATTGTTAGCATTTCACAAAACACGTGAACACACACACACACACATACACACACACACACACACACACACACACACACACACACACACACA
>NC_068985.1:116944930-116945307 GCF_001194135.2 Octopus bimaculoides
TTTTTTTTTTTTTTTTGTCGTTTTATGGAGCGATTAGCAAACATCGATGGTCGAAATTTGAAAACCCACTGCCGCATTTCTGGATTGAGTGACAGGCAAAATGAAACAATAAAAAACAGAACACCGCTCTGGATAACATCATATAAGGATATACTCAATGCATACACACACACACACACACACACACACACGTATACACATACAGACAAACACACAAGCGCAGATACATACACGTATACGCACAGTGGTATAGACACATACATACAAACATGCACAAAGATACAAACATTTCCTCATGTGTGAATTCTCCTATTCTGTCTCTTATCATTACGATTACGCGTGCAGAACAACAATCCTAAGCGCATGGAAGCATATAT
>NC_068985.1:116945412-116946477 GCF_001194135.2 Octopus bimaculoides
ATATATATATATATATATATATATACACATATATGTGTGTATGTGTATATGTATGTATGAACACAAATGCGCACATGCATACAACTCGTGAAAAGCAAGTTAATAATATTCTGTGCTTCCAAGATAGTGTATACAGAATCGGTAATTAAATGCGCGCCAGCTGCCGGACTTGCTATCGAATATCCAATATTCCAAGACCGTACTTAACGCGTCTCCCTCTTAATATCTTCTCCGTTCACCCTTATATTTTTATACCATTTGGGAGGTTAAATAGGTAGAGGTTACTTAATATAATAATATTAACCATGTTTAGATCTAACTCATCGTTTTAGAGGCGAAGAAAGAAACTACTTCCCTGCTACCATACACATTCGATGTTATACGCATGCACACACGTGTGTTTGTATGCATGTAGGAATGTATGTATGTGTCAGGAAAGTAAGCATAATTGTAACTGCATATTTCTGGAGGCCTAAGTCCTAAGTTCAAATCCAGCAGGAGTCTAATTGCATTTCGTCCCTTCGCAGTCGGAATAGTAGAATTTCATTCCTGGGAAGAAATGAGCTTTTCTCTTACTTGGAGATGCATTAGAAACACTTGGTTTAAATGCGCAAGACTCCATTAGTAGTTGAAGTTCCAAACATTATACATACATGCATACATATATACATACGTATGTATGTATGAACACACACACACACACACACACACACATATGTATATTTATGTATGTATGCATATATATATGCTTGTATGTATACATACATACATACATACATGCATACAGACATACATATATACATACACATGCGCACATATACAGATATATCTTCGAGTGAATGGACAAACGAAATAAAAAGTAACCTTTCTTGAGATTTACATATACATATCATTTTTAATTACATTTTACTCAGATCCGCGCAGATTAATGTTTTGAAGCCTTGTAGAACGAACTTAACTCATCAAGACTTGATATATATATATATATATATATATATAGAGAGAGAGAGAGAGAGAGAGAGAGACAGAGAGAGAGAGAGAGAGACAGAGAGAGAGAGAGAGAGA
>NC_068985.1:116946608-116947981 GCF_001194135.2 Octopus bimaculoides
GTGTGTGTGTGTGTGTGTGCGCGCGCGCGTGCGCGTGTGTCTGCCGATACCGGACGACTAAGTTAGTTCCTTCAACACATCCGTATCTACACCTCGTAGATCTTTTACAGGTCTGTAGGTCCTTGAATCGGAAGTTGTTACGGTATTAGGTTGTAACAGAAGCAACTTCGCTCTTTACCATTAGCTACCCACTTTTTGCTTCTTTACTTTTAGATACCCATTTTGGTTCATCATGTGATAGTCCAATCCATTTAGTTTTGTTTGGAATGTCCACCCCTTAACGTGATAGACTAGCCTAACTTCTCCACATCAGGTAATTAAGGGACGATTTTCCCGCTAATATCATAGGGAGGTGAGTTTGTTACGATCGATCTTTGGTCTTCGATATGAGATCAGTTTATTACCAATTTGCATTTTCAGCAAGGAGCGATTTGTAACCAGAATATTTGACGCTATGTCTTATGTTTCTTCTAACATTTAAATTCAACTTTGAGAAACCAAGTGAAACCATGTAAAGTTTCTGACAGACTTCCATTTTTGTGCTAGTTGAACTATTCACTTTGGCGACGGAAATAAATGTTGCATTGCGGTCAATTTTAACTTGCCTTTGTTCTTTCTTATCGATATTAATCTTTACTTTATATCATCAGAGCTTAAACCGCATTGAATCCATACAATTGTTTCTTATCCTGAATGAGCTCAGAATATCAACAACCAGTCACCTGTACAACATTCCCATCTTCGAAACATACAGAAGAAGTACAATGTTTCCTATGTTTGCTGCAGCTAGATTCGGCTTGGGGTGCAGCGATCGACGTCCTTCGCAGGGAATTCCAAAGAACCGGCGTTCAAGGAAAGATATAGTGCTTAGAACCGGGCTTGGAAGAATGGTGGATACATCAATGGTAATGAAAATAGATGAGTGTGTCGAGAATCCTTGAAAAGAAAGTAAAATGAATTGAACGAAAACAAAAGCTTACTATAAGGGAAAAAAAATACAGAAAACAGAGAGTCCAGGCAGTTTATCTTTAACTCCAAGGATTGAATGCGTGTATAAGAGATTTTATGCCATGTACCCACGTAATATTCTCTGGGTGCTATTTAAGATGCCTTAATGTGCATAATAATGTTCTACAGAAATTTTTGTGGAGCACATTATTTTTATTTGTGGTTGGATCGTTGATGACCTCTTTCTAGCATATTGGATGTCCTCCTAGTGGTTATCCCTTATACACTTGTAATACATTTTTTTCTGAAATTTCAGATGATTTATATGCTAGGCCACTTGGTTTTGAATTGAATTAATATTCAATTTATCACCCTATATATATAAATAACAATTTATATATATATATATATATATATATATATAT
>NC_068985.1:116949630-116952611 GCF_001194135.2 Octopus bimaculoides
ATATATATATATATATATATACTCCCACACACACATAGACGCACACACACATAAATATATATATATATACATATATATGTATACACACACATATATATATGTATATATATAAAGATTTTTCTCCCTCTCTCCCTTTGTTTCTCTCTCTCTCTCTCTCTCTCTCTCTCTCTCTCTCTTTGTATTATATATGTTTATGTATATACATATACATTCATATATCTATATATACATATATGTATGTATGTATGTATGTATGTATGCACATCATACTCAGAAACACGCACACACACACACACACATAAATATGCTTGTAAGAGAGATAAGCTTTTACGTTATTGAATACAATACACGTTTTTCATTTCTAAAAATATCCGACATTTTAATTAAGTACCAATAACACCGACACAGTGAGATTACGGTATTAAGACAAACAAAGAAGAAATGAAGGAGTTATTTGAATACAACAGGTTGTTGTCATTAACAAATATAATGTGGTCACAGCATTCCTCTTCTTGGTTCTTAAGATTTTGTCCTAAATCCCTTTAAAGCTGTTCATCCTAAATATAGCAATCTTTTTTGAAGAGAGATTATTTCCAGGGGAAAAAAAAACACCAAAACAAACAGATGGCATTGCTTGGTACGGCATGTTTACTGTTTTTGTTGTTATTAATGATGTTGATAATAATATATGTAGAAGAATTAAGGCTGAACAGCAGTCAGTTTTCTTGTATACATGAAAGTTATTACACACAGATCGTAGTGTGTACTCTGTTGCAGTTCCGAGAAAAATGTCCACCAATACACAAAATCCCGATATTGTTTTAAAATATTATAGCGCTAATAGTAAATGAAAAAAGAAATCGTAAGGACTCTGCTGAAACAAATCAAAGAAGCGCTACAAATGTTGTAGAATGATATAAAAATTTTAAATATAAAATCTGTTGATATTGCTTTCAAATGTAGACACAAGGCCAGCGATATTGGTCGGCAAAAAGGAGTCAAATCGATTACATTGACCCAAGCACTCGACTGGAACATATTTTGTCAATCTCGAGAGGGAGAAAGATAAAGCTGACGTCGGCGGAATTTGAACTAAAGACAGACGGACGAAATTCTGCGAAGCATTTCGCCCGGCGTTCTAACGATCCAGCCATCTCGCTGCCATTGTGTCAAGAAATATTAAAAGATGCTTTGTACTCACATAAATGTAAAAATAAGCTCAAATATAGAGATGTTTTCGATCTAGTTTGGATTCTTCGCCATCAAATTTGAATTCTTTTGCCATCAAATTTGAATTCTTTGCAATTAAATTTTAATTTTTTGCAATTAAATTTGAATTCTATAATTGCCTCGAAAAATAAATAAAAATTAGTAATGAAAAGTAACTCTTTCCATTTTTTTTTTTTCACAAGATGTGCAACTTTGAAAGAATCGAATAAGTCGATTCCATCAACCTCAGATCTTGATTGGTATTTTGTATTATGGATCCTCAGAAAGATGAAGGGAGTTGGCGTAATTTGAACTTTCATCATCAATTGCCGGAAGAAATGAAGTCAAGCATTTTGTGTGAACGATTCTGCCAGCTCGTTGTCATTTGGGAATGCAAGATAATGGTTTTGAATTGTGACATAAGACCAGTAAATTTAGGGTAAGGGGATTAACCGATTACATTGACATCCCGCCCCGATTGCTGAACGTGTACTTATTTTCCATTGATCCCTAGTGATCAAATTGTACTTATTTTATCGACCATCGACGGATTGAAAAGTAAAGTCAACCTAGGCAAGATTTGAAATCCCTGATATAAGAGCCGGAAAAATGCCGCTAAGCAATGTTTTTCCAATGGATTAACGATTCTGCTAGCTTGTGAAGAAAATCTACCGTTTTTTTTCTCATGGAAATGGACAGACAAAATATACGTGAAATACAGCAGTATGTGATGTGCTAATGTTTATGTTTGAACGATTACACATGTTTACACTATTTATTCCGTCGACGTGTATACTGGAGAATATGTTATATGATTTAAATGGCCTTAGGAATCTAAATGTTCTAAGGGTTGTCCAATATGCTACATTTCGAAGAAGGACGAAGATCATCGTCATCACCACCATCATCATCATCATCATCATCATCGTCGTCGTCGTCGTCGTCGTCGTCGTCGTCGTCATCCTCACCATCATTATCATCATTATTATTATCATTGTTATTATTATTATTATTATTATTATTATTATTATTATTATTATTATTATTATTATTATTATTATTACGAACAATATGAGATGGGGTTATTTGAAAGCGATAAGTCTCTTCAAATATTGGTCATGGGATTCCATCAGAACATTCATTAGGTTCCCTGTATTTGCACTGGCAAGATTGGGAAATGATTGTCTGTATAATCAACGTAAGTTTGTTTTGTTTTGTTTTGTTTTTATTTATCCCCAATACAATAGAAGTCACAATCATTCGCCATTTGGTACATATTTCAACGATAGACGTTCCTGAAGGTCACACACACACAAACATACTCGCCCATGGAGATAAACATATACACACATTGGCATTCATTCACACATGCTCGCACTCACACAAACACTCATACATACACATATTTATTTATTTATTTATTTATGTGTTTCAGCCAAGTGGCTGCGGTCATGCTGGTGCACCACCATATGTGTAAAAAGTTAGTGGGTGCGTTTCTTTTGATATATGTAATCTAGAAACTATAGATAATTCATTTGGACATAAGAAGATGTAGTATCTTCGGTATCGAGTATTTTGGTGCAATTTAGTAATACTGATTGATAAAATGCTAGTAAATAAGGATATACAACTATAGGTGCGTATGCTTAAATTAGACCTGTAGATAAAAATCAACACTTGTGCAGCAGTACCGGCACGTACACACATACGTATATGCATACATACATATATCTAAGTATGTTACTCTCTCTCTCTCTCTCTCTCTCTCTCTC
>NC_068985.1:116953554-116958139 GCF_001194135.2 Octopus bimaculoides
CACACAGGTATATATGCATATATTATATATATATGTATATATATATATATGTATATATATATGTATGTATGTATATATATATATATATATATATATATATATATATACACTTATGTGTGTGCGTATGTGTGTGTTCACAAATATGAAAATGTAGTTAAATCCTCTTCAGCTATCGTCTAAATGATCGTAGCAATTTTTCCCCGTTTAGTGACAATATTGATCCCCTTTGGTGGCGTCAGCGACGAAAAGCCACTGGGAAATAATAAATATATACACACATATACATAGATGCCTACATGTATGCATACATACACACGCAAACACACACATACACACATATATATATATATACACACACACAAACAATGATAATAGATACTCAACACCGCATTATTGGAAAATATTTATTTGTGGGTTGATAAGGTAATCAGTACCTTCATGTGAACAGATCTTCACAATAACTGAAGCGTGCCACATGGGAATGTTGTTACTCCTTTTCATTTTCGATGAGAATACATGAGATATACGAGACCGAAGGGTAATTGGAAATAAATACACAGAATACGGGTAGAAACATATAAGAATATCATAATTGTTATCTTCATTACATTAGCCCTGGATCTTTGGAAGAAATTGCTTTCACAATAGATTGATTCCTTCATTATCTTATGCGAGAACGACTGTGCAAGTCCATGTCTTTAAATATATATATATACACTTACAGCCAAGCTCACATATAAAAAATATTAAAACATATTTACATACATGCAGAGTTACGCATACATACACACACACACACACACACACACACACACACACGCGCGCATATACATATTAATATGTATACATACACATGCATACATATTTCCTACATATATATATACGAAAATACCCTGTTGATGTTGTTGAAATATTCTTTCTCTATTGGCAAGAAATTTTCAAATAAAACTGAATAACAACATACATACATACATACATACATACATACATACATACATACATGCATACACGCATTTTGCTGATGTTTGAGTATGTGCATATAATGATCAATGGCGCTTCATAGATCTTTAACGCTAAACCTGGTTCATGGAGTTGTAAGTCCATAAATCCATATACATTTTTGTCCTGTGAATAATGTGATTTCATGTCATGGATATGTCATTTTGGTTTATTTTTGTAATATCTGAAATTGTAACTGCCTTCCGAACGATGGCTGGAAGTACTTTTATATGTCCTGCATCTTGTTCTCCTCTGGACATTTATGAGATGCTTGATGAAATGGTTTGTGTAGAACTTCCTTGACTGTATAGGAATAGTCTTCAGTGACGTTTTCACTTCGTGTTTTTCCATAGATTGTTGTGATTCTATGCTTGTGTTTAGTACTCGTCCAATATGTAAAGAGGGAGAGAATGAGAGAGGGAGGGAATGAGAGGGGGAGAGAATGAGAGAGGGAGAGAATGAGAGAGGGAGAGAATGAGAGAGACAGACACAGACGGAGACTGTAATAAGACTTGATGCGGTACATTTTCGTAAACAAGTTTGTTTCTATGTTCAGATCAACATCCCACTATTATACTGATATCAAGCTATAAATATACTGCGCATGGAGGGATAAAGTAGATGTAGTTAACATTTGTCATGTCTTATAAAAATCAATTTATAATATCTCGAATACATTTAAAATATGCGTTTCAAGTGATGAATTACAATGTTGTTACATAGGTTCCGTTCTCATAAGTCGATTAAAATTGAAATACATTGGTAGAATCGGATTTGAAATATATTAGTGGAATCGGAAAATATCCTAGTGTCTTAGCAAATTTTCAAACTAATCACATGGAGAGGGATGTTCGCCTCCACTTTGGAAAACACAGCCTATTTTAATTCACAGAGATTCTCGTGAATTCAGGTGAATAAAACAATGCCTCAAGGGACGTTACTCTTGGGCGACATCTTTTGAATATGTGTCTCACTTGAGTCTGCCCTTAGCGCAAATTGTTGTGTAAGTCAACTTGTTTGCATTAGTTTGCTTTTGTTCTTTATTTGTTATTCTTCTCCTTGTGTGCTGAAGTAGTTCGTCATTCAGGCGTATGTCTTCTGTGTGTGGAGTTTGGGTGCTAGGTGTGTTCAGATTTCACGTTCAGGAAATGGACCATCCTGGTGGGATTACCGTTGCAGATGGCGGCTCTTTTTGAGGTATTTGCGTATAAAATATTGTTTATGTATGCAGGGAGAGAAGATTTCATTCCTAATACTTTGGATATTACCTGTTGATTCCATAATGTTTACTTTGTCAGTAATACAGAGTTCACCTTTGATACCCGCCCTCTGTATTTTTTTGGCTTTAACAATAATTTCCCATTCTATCTGGTGGTCGCTTATTACAATTTCTGTCAATGACCATACCCATATTTGACAGAAGTTTTGCATATTTTAAAAAAATATCTATGTCAGAGCTGCGCCAGATATTGTGTATACCTATCCTTGAACAAGTTGCCCGTCATTCCGATATACGTCTTGCTGCTCCGTTGGAGTCCGTGTTCTTGGCCTTGTGTACGAGTTCTTTCTCAAGACAGTTGTTATTTAGTGGGCAGCGGCTTGGGGATCTACAGTTTCATTGTCTTTCGGAGGTGTTTCTAGGTATTTCTGTTAAAGAACGTGTGGTACTTGCGTGAATGTAGAAAGTGTTTTGTTTTTTTTTAGCTGTAAGAATTTCCTAGCTATGTTTCTAGCTGCATTTATCATATAAGGTGGATTAAACCATAAGATTTGCCTCTGTGTGTCCTTGGTCAATTTACATTTCGCTTACTGTAGTATATATTGTTATTAAAGTTGTTCTTTTCTAATACAGCATTATAATATAGGGCAGCTTTGTTCACGAAATAAACGTGGCTGTGTTGTCCAAAATGGATGTGAACATCTTCCCCCATGTGATCGGCTTGCAAACTTAAGACACTAGGGTATTTTCCTGTATTTCTTAACATGAAACTAATGGTTGCCTCAATTCAAAAATGAAGAAATTATATCTAGCAATGCGGTGCTGAGCACTCATTTTCATAATTCTACATTTACGTATGTATATATATATATATACGCAATTTATAACGAAATACATTTAAAATATCTTCAATACGTAAATTCATTCACATATACTCCGCTGCAATGAAGTGGAGTTGAAAATATTGAAAAGCACAGAAACGGTTAAATTGTCGTTTAGCTATATATGTAGGTATATATGTAGGTAAGTAGATATTAAGGAAGAAGTGAAGGAAGAAAGAATTAAAAAAAGGAAATAGATGAAAAATGTAAATAAATAGATAGATAGAGAAAGAGAGAGTGAGAGAGTGAGAGTGAGAGAGAGAGAATGAAAGATGCAGATACATATATAGATAGCTAGACAGAGAGACAGTCACGAATATATCTATATATATACATAGATACAAAGATAGATAGATAGATAGATAGATAGATAGATAGATAGATAGATAGATAGATAGATAGATAGATACATAGATAGATAGAGAGAGAGAGAGAGAGAAACAGAGTAAGGATAAAAGTGTAAAATCTCCCCTCCATAGACCGCCATATATTCTGTCTGTACCGAAATTTCATTAACTGAAAGACGCCCATATTCAGAGCATGTCGTAGTGAGGAACATTTAATAAATTTTTCCATGGTGAACCTCATTCCCTGCATTGGACAAAGAATCAGCCATGTTCATTCAGTCACTCTCTTATACTGGAGGTAAAATCCACCTTTATACATTTTTTTTTATATTCTTTCGTTTCTTTGTAATTTTTTCCCCTTTAATCTTATTTCTTCTGTCAACATCACAAAATGTTCCATTTTTCTCATTTGCTGTACACGCACCGATAAACATCAAATCATAGACGTATACAAGTTTACACGTATATATATCTATATATACAGTTATACACACACGCACGCACACACACACACACACACACACACATATATATATCTATCTATATATATATATATATATATATATATATATATATATATATATATATATATATAGACACGTATTCAGTGATACATAAACATTTTATATTCACACAAACACACACATTATGTATGCGTATGTGTAGGTATGTATTTGATATGAGTATACATACATGTATACATACAAGTGTGTAAATGTGTGTGTGTGTTTGTCTGTCTGTCTGTTTCTGCGTGTTTGTGTATGTGTTTATGTGCATATATACATGTGTGTGCGTGCTTGCATTTACTTATGTTTATAACTCCGGCAGTTTTATCAAATTTATAATACCCATTTATCCGTAAAACTACATATAGCTATGAATATTGAGTCTGCCTATCAAAGTCTGAGAGACTTTTGTGAGATTGTCTACTTAAGTGTGTTAGTGTAAGAGTATATATACATTTTAATGTATGTGTATGCATGTATGTCACTCAGTCAGTGTGTGAAACAACATACGAATGGTAAAGAAACCGTTTGTAGTTTCTTAATAAAATTTCATTAAACGCGATATATTTATTACTGTCCTATGCACACTCGAACACACATCAACTAACACATACGACTTTAGTATCCAGGTAC
>NC_068985.1:116958248-116960345 GCF_001194135.2 Octopus bimaculoides
ATACATATATATATATACATATATATATATACATATATATATATACATACATACATATTTAAATTAAGTAATCAGATCGCCAAAAACACACGCACATATACATTAGTATTTAACAACGTACACGTATGCATATATTTACACACACGCTCACACACAAGTATACAGACGCAGACATAGAATCATTGATATGGACTATCTATATAACTTAGGGCTATTACACTGATTTCCTTTCCCTTTATAAATTTAATCATAGTTGCAAGGGCTATTTCATGCTACAACCTACACAAACGGTGGCCTCATAGGTTCCACTATCACTCTCCTACCATCGCCATCTCCATTCGATATACAACATAATCCGTACTATCACAGATTGCACCTCTTAAAAAAATGAAATAAAAATTGGTGATTATAAATTGAGTATGGAAAAAGCAGAGTGCGTTTCTCGATGACCTGTGTGAAAATCCGCCGTACATTCTTAAATAAGAGGAAGGCCACAATACAAACAAAGTAGACACACTACAGATAGCAATACGTTACCAGAGAGGTAAAGGAAACTCATCGTCATCACAAGGCAATAGAAGAATCTGAATGGCCAGCGTAGGGATAGATGGAAACATCTGGCCCCTCCAAGCGAAATATCAACTCTGTGAAAATTTTAAACCAACTGATGACCTTACTAAACTTCCCTATTTGAAAACGGAAAAAGATTAACGTTAACAATCCAAATTAGTATAAGGTGGATATGTATGGTTTCGCGAAATTTAATATTCCTGTTTTTGTTTTCATTCTCTTTAACCATGTTCTACAAAGTTGTGCGATGTACTGGAAAGAGAAGCCAAATTCTTCGAGCTAACAATGTTTTATCACTAGCACCATCATACATGACATGTATTATCAGTATGGCTATCACCAAAATCTCTATGACAAGCTTACAGTAACGCATTTGAAACTCTCAATATAGTCGCGGGAGTCAAAATCTCCTATAGTTATGTGCTTCTCTCTTTATAATTTATAGCAATAAATTTCTTTTAAATTGAATAAGTCCGGAGGAGAATATCTTACTTCTTGAATAATTTTTTCATGATTGAAACACCTTTGTTTAATGTTCTGCTTGATCTGCTGCTAAATAATTTCAAAAATAACCGTTACAATCCTTATTTTAGCAACATGAGCCTCAGTAATCCTATTTACCAGCGAGTAAACTGGGACGCTTTATTCTTAGTACAACCTACACTCTTAGAACTGGGCAGTATATAATGTTTAAATTATGCTTGTAAAAGATCGGCACACTTAGGATTATAAGCAGAATATTTTACTGTGTAATGCCAGTCACCTTAAACAGCAACTACAACTAGGCTAATTTTTGTATACGCAACAGTCTGCAACCATACATTAATACAATTACAACCGCTTGCAGAACACGCGTCAAACAAGGCACAGCTATGCGATCGGTTCATCTTTTAGTGATAACATTTTGAATATTAGTAGAAAATATATCCTGCCAGTACATGTTAAATAATCCAGTCCCTGATATATAAATTCTTTCTTTCAAATGTTGGGACAGGGTCCGCAATTTTGAGGAAACGAGAAAATTAATGACATCCACCTGAATACCTCAGTGGTACTAAGTTTGTAGGGAGGAAAGACTCAGTCATCACTGGTAGCATTAGAACTCAAAACTCCAGAAAACTGCTTCTAAGCATTTTGCCCGAGGAGCTAACAGTTCCCCCAGGTCACCATAATAATAATGATAACCATTTCTAATAAAGACGCAAGGCCTGAAATTTGGGGGGTAGAGGACTAGACGATTTTATCGACGCCAGTACTCTACTGGTACTTACTTTATCGATCTCGAAGCCAAAGTTTGCCTGAGCGGAATATGAACTCAGAACGTAAGAACGGAAGAAATACCGCTAAGCATTTTTCCCAGGGTGCAATGGATTTTGTCAGCTCAATACACACACACATGCACACAGAGGTATACGTTTTTAATGTGGTATTGTGTATCTGCACATAAATGAAATTAGATGTACATGAACTCAACATAATATTTATTACATATATATATTTATATCTATATATATATATATATATATA
>NC_068985.1:116960880-116968983 GCF_001194135.2 Octopus bimaculoides
GTGGTTGTGGTGGTGTACATGTGGATGTCGATGACGATGGTTCCTTGAAAAGAGCAAGAATGTTATATATATATATATATATATATATATATATATATATACTATATGAAGAACAATGTTAACACAACAGCTTTAAGCTTCATATTAATAATGGTGACTATTGCAGCAGCAATGCGTACGATAATGTTGTAAATAATAACAACGGGAATAATATCACAATAAATAGAAAAGAAAACATTATGTACAAAGCCACATGAATATTACTAATAACAATAACATATATATATATTTATGTAAGTATGTATATGTATATATATGTATATATATAATTCTGAACAAATTCTTTCGCTATATTTATCAGGAATTAGAGTCTTTGGTCGCTTTCAAATAAGACCATTTCCTGGAAATTTCATTCTCCAGCTTATAACTATGCATCGGTAGAGATGAAAGACAGACTAACGGAAAAAAGAAAAAAAATCCGTGAAATAAGAATTTGAACATGACAGCATTCGGTGAAGCTTAAAATAAAACATAACGCGCACACACCCTCAGTGTTCATAACCGACACATTGCCGCACGCGTGTGCGGGCTGGCGCCAGCACCCGTATACTCGCGACTGCACACACGCATATATGTGCACGTTGCACCGCATATATGTATATATATATATATATATATATATATATATATATATATATATATATATATAAATATGTATATATATATGGTGTATGTATGTATGTATGTACGTGTTTAGGTATATGTGTATATGATGGTTATGCACATGCCACATATAAGAAATAATGGTACCCAATATTAAATCGATATATAATCAGCTGTTAGTTTATATGGAGTTTATGAAAGCTGTTTTCTCTTTCATCTATTAATACATTTATATCAGGCTGGCTTAAAATCAAAATGTCGTAATACTGCTGCTGCACAGAAATGATCGGTAATGGCGACTCATAATTTTTCAGAGTAGTGTAATCTTGGTTCCAAAGGGTCAGTTATAAATGTAGGAAACAATAGGTAGAAGGAAATAACACAGGCAGTATACTGTGAAGTTATATTCCTTAACTTGTATAAGATTTTAACTATTACATATACACAGAACGGTGACGTTAAGGGTTAACTTACCTTTTCGAGTCAAACCGACTCATTAAAGTCTGCTTCCCCATTTTCATGGCGTGTGTTTTTTCCCCAACCTAGATGGAGCGCCGGACCGTCGCAGGATTACTCATTTTTTCAGCTGAGTGAACTGGAGCAACATTAAATGCAGTGCTTTGCTCAAGAACACAACGCGTTGTTCGGTCCAGGAAAAGAAACCACAATCATACAATCATACGCCCAACACCCTAACCAATAAGCCACGTGCCTCCACTGAAGTAAAGTTCCTTCCCGAATCGTATAGACTCACGGGGCTGGTTTCGCGGTTTCCGTGTCATTTATATATTCCCCATCTGGACGGGACGCCGGTCCGTCGCAGGTCTACTCATTTTGGACAGCTGTGTGGACGCGTCACCCAGTCCAGGGATGGGGACTACAATCTTTCGATCACGAGTGCAACCCCTTAACCACTAAGCCATGCTCCTCCACTTATAAAACGGTAGTTATATAGAAATAGAGAGACAAACCTGTTTGACTCTATTACACCCATAATCTGGAACCTCTGATAATCTGTACTAATTCACACGCAAAACATCAAATCTTCGTGGCCGCCAAACTATTTTGGTGTTACTATACACCGTATATTTCCCTGTACAATACAGTATTTACTCCTTATGTCCTGTGATCTAGGAAACAATATTTTTTTTTGAATTTCTTTATTTAAGTTTCTAATTGGCTCGAAACTAACACAAAATCAGCATTGGTTCTGTTTGCAATGATGGAAAGATGATATTAATTTTTGTTCATTTAATTGTATATGAGGAACAAAGAACGTTTGAAATAATCTTGTATTTTTAAAAGCAAATGTAACGTTACCTGTCATTGGGGTTTTTACAATAACGTGTATGCTGTACTTTGCCATTTCGTCATGGACCGGAACAAAGAGACAACATGAGATTTTGCGTTATACATGGGAAGTCTGCTATAGAAACATTGAACATGCTTCAACAAGCTTACGGCGACGAGGCAATGGATCATACGAAATGATTCGAGTGGAACGGGCGCTGCATCAGCGGAAGAACCTCCTTTGGAGGTGATCAGGGATCTGGTAGAACTGCCACGATCGTCACCCCTGGAAATGTGGTATTGTACAGCTAGAATTCGTCCCCAGGGGGGGGGGGGGCATGCTATATCTATGATCCAGCATCGCTTGCTTTCTTTCTCAATTAACACTATGTCTGGTTTCCTATCTTCTATTTCATGGTCGCACTGAATCATAAAATCCCATAGGATCTTTGCATTATCATTTTAGATGATTCCTTCGGGTTTTAAGTTCGTACCACTTTTTTGCTCTGTCAACTCCATAATTGTTGCAATGTGTCCAATGGAGAAACCTTATTATATTGTCATGACGTCTCTTATATTCTTTCTGGACTAGTGGTGTACATTGACTGTTATTATGCCATACGGTTTCACAATTTTGTCCACAAATTCTGCACTTATGACTTTCTGATGTGTTGTCTGTTCTGTATTTGATATAATTGGTTCTTAATGCTTGTTCTTGGGCAGCACAGATTAGAGCTTCCGTTTCAAATCACTTTTAGTCATCCATAGCCATCTTATTTCTCTCCCTGTCTTATCTTCAACATCCATACGAAATTCTCCATGCATTGTTTTCTTTATCCACCTATTTTCAGTTCCATTCATTCTCGAGTGCTTGTACAGTGCTTAATCTTTGCAATCTTCCATCCTTCACAAGCCTGACCTTCTTACTTGCAATAATAGCGGTTCTGTGGCATTTCTCTTATATATCATGCTATGTTGTTGTCTTCTGCTCTAATGCTGTGTTCGCATCCAATAAGTCCACTTCTCCCTATTTTTCTTGCTACATACAGTCTATCTGTGCCGCTTTTTGGGTGGTGGTGGTGGTGCTGGTTTTGGTGGTGGTGGTGGTGGTGGTGGTGGTGGTGGTGGTGGTGGTGGTGGTGGTATGGGAATAACGTCTATGTATTACCGTTGTTATTATTCTGAATATTGATTCTTCTCATTCCGATACAAAACCAAATCATTTATAAAGAAAGGTTATAGTCTAGTCTAGTTCATTGGTGATACATATTTTATTCACCCCCGGGTAGAAGAACAAATATATATCGATATTGGATTTAAACTGAAAAAAAATTGTTGATAACCAAGTCTCAATAGTCTTCGGTATTTAGTTTAGTGCTTTATATTTTGCTGCAGTCCCAGAATATTTACCATAATAATAATCATAATAATAATAATAATAATAATAATGAGAATAATAATAATAATAAGAAGAAGAAGAAGAAGAAGAAGAAGAAGAAGAAGAAGAAGAAGAAGAAGAATGAGAATAATAATAACAATAATAATAATAATTATTATTATTATTATTGTTGTTGTTGTTGTTGATGTTGTTGCTGCTGGTGTTGTTGTTGTTGTTGTTGTTGTTGTTGTTGTTGTTGTTGTTGTCATCATTATTCAGTTTACTGTTTTTATTAAGAGTTTTTTTTAGCTAGCGAAATTGCTAGTTTTTATAGCAGAAGAGATCGTGGTGGTTTTATTTGAAGAGACAGCTTCTTCCTGTTCTCATTTCCAATCTTCTGGTATTTTAACTAGCAATTTTGTCCTTCTTTTAAAGCATCCGCTCGATACAAGGTCCTTAGACCACTGAAAATGTAAGAGCCACAAGAATAAAATGGACGTTAGACAGAAGTCAATAGGTGACGATGTTCATAAGACTTAAAAGACTGGAGGTCATATTGAAGAGGAAAATAAGACTGTGGAAGGAAATTCGAAAGTCAGAGGTGCTAGGAAAAGAACTGGTACTGTAAAATGTTTGACGACACTCAGGAGGTTGCACAGTATACTGATGAGAACTAGATACAAGTGTAGTTGCTTGCTGATTGTTAAATTCTTCAAACATGGAAGGGATCTCAGCTGAACAATGTCCATGACAATACTTATAGAAAAGAGACAAGGAAGGCATACGACGCCGATGAGAGAGTGAATCCAATTTAGAAGATACATCATGACAAATAGCGTGACAGACACGGCAGTGAATGCGGTCGAACAGAGTTAAACAATCGGCAGGAGCACTTGCCCATCGGTGACGACAATACTCAATGTTTTCGTCGAATTTAACATAAGGTACCAAACTAGTAATAGCATCTATAACATTACCTATTGTTCTTCACTTTATTAACCACATTTATAGTGTTCTAATCGAAGAAATCATAGCTTTTCCTAAAAGGCATATGTGTCGGTTGCAGGGGCTATAATTAATGCCGACAAATCGATGGGTTTGCAGTTGGGCTTCTGAAAAAGGAGAATGATGCCATCGGAAGGCGTCGTCGGACGTTGACACGAGGGTCCAGCAGAACTGCTCGGGATCTAGTTTGGTACCGACCTCAAAATTGATAAGAACTCGGACGAGGTGATGAACAGGGTGGCCAGACTTACCCGGAAAGGGACTGAGAGGAAGCTAACCTTAAAGGTCGGGTAGAGGTAGTTAATGTCTATATCGCCTTCGTTACCATTTATCCCCTGACTTTCTTGCATTCTCCCCTTTACTGCTTAACGAGGTTGGAGCGTCTCTTTAAAATTTTTGTGGAAGGGACGCGTTCCAATGGCCAGGCCGTTAGTCTGTTGCCGGTATCCTCTCAGTGGTGGACTAGCTGTACGTTGGCTTCTGATGTACAGACACGCTCTTAGGTTACACCATCTACAAAGATTTCTGGACGGTAAGCGTGTGTGAGCTCAGTTTGTGAGGCTTGTCTTTCCTCATCTCGTTTCCTTGACGGAGCTGAAGTCATAGGTGAGGGGAAAACCGAGACTGGGCGTTTGCACATAGAATGTCGTCAAGCACTCATAGTCTTCTACCTGTCGGGCAAGTTAATCGGTGGACGTTCCGCTTTAGAAATTTATAGCGGATTAGTGAGTGGGGAGAAGTTCAACGACGTTCTCGGGGTGACTCTGGGCACCAACGAGAACGAACTGGCTAGTCTGTTCCGGAGGACTTACCTGTCGGGAACTATGATGGATAATTTCCAGATGTTTTTGATTGACAGTGCCAATGAGGGTCGTTACCGCTACGAGATAAACACTACGGGCACAGATGTGCAGTCAGACGAGGTTGCATGAGAGTCCGCAGAGCGACCAAACAGTTCTGCACGCCCTTGTTCAGTGTACGAGCATTTCTGACTCGTGGTGTTATGTCACGTGTGGGCCGGATCCATCAAATGTTTAGGCAAGACAGTTTTGCTTTGCTTAGCCGCTGTGGCGAAAGAGGTTGTGTGATGGACGACGCTGAAAGGCATGAGAACAGACACATTTGGCGTTAGTAGAACTCACATTGACTTCTTTAAGTTTCACTTGAAAAGGAAATCGAGAGTAGAGAGGGAAGTGCTGTCCTCGAGTGAGTTTATTGAAAGGTGGGTGAAAGTTTCGAAAATGGCAAGAAAGGATGATACTCCTCTAAGTGTAGACTTGTGAGTCGGAGAGAAGGAAATGGAGAGGGCACTTGCTCCTGCGGTTTCAAGGAAATCTCCGACAGTGGTGTTCCTCAATAATCCCTAGAGGTCTTTCTGTATCAGGTGAGTCATATCTCTATCATTTTGCTCGCCACTTTTTTTGCTTAAACTTTTGTATGCTATACATATGTCCCTTCTTTTTCAGAGTATGCCTTGTATTCTTTCATTGATTTTTTTTATCACTCATTATATGTAAACCCCGACACTTTATGTCTGTTTTCGTATTGTCCCCGTCATCGTTCGCCCTTGTGGTAACTAAATGAAATAATTATCATTAGTAGTAAGTAGTAAGACAGCAAGCTGGCAGAATTGTTAGCAGGCTGGACGAAATGCTTAGCGGTGTTTCGCCCGTTGCTATGTTCTGAGTCCAAATTCCGCCGACTTCGACTTTGCATTTCATCATTCGGGGTCGATAAATTAAGTACCAGTGAAGCACTAGGGTCGATGTTATTGACTAGACCCCTATTCCAAAATTCCAAAATTTCAGTCCTTGTGTCTATATTAGAAAGGATTATTATATAAAGCGGGCAACTGGCAGAATCATTAGCATGCTGGATACAATGCTGAGCGGCATTCAAATTCCACAGAGATCAACTTTGCCTTTCATCATTCGGGGTCGATAAATTAAGTACCAGTGAAACACTAGGGTCGATGTAATTGAATAGACTCTTCTCCCAAAATTTCAGGCCTTGTGCCTATATTAGAAAGGATTATTATATAAGCCCGGCTGCTGGCAGAATCATTAACATGCCGGATTAAATGCTGAGCGGCATTCAAATTCCGCCGGTATCGACTTTGCCTTTTATCATTTGGGGTCGATAAATTAAGCATTAGTGGAGCACTGGGGGTCGGTGTAATCGACTATCACCCTCCCCTAAATTTCAGGCCCTTTGCCTATAGTAAGAATGATTATTATTATTATTATTATTATTATTATTATTATTACAATCGCCATCATCATGATTTTTGACGGTGTAATGCAGAATCATTAGAGCGTCAGATAAACTGTTTTGGGGAAGTTAATTGCTTCTCAAAACGTTCTGTCTTTGAATTTCTCTGCGGTCGGTAAAAATGATAATTGCGTAACATAAAAATATATATTCACTCATCGTCAAATGCAACTTTCAGTTGGTTTCCCTTTGTCTTTTTCTTCTTCTCTTTTTTTTTTTTTTTCAAGTTACAATTCCTATGATGAATATCCTATCCTATTCTTGCAGTAAAATATCCCTATTTGCATTCACACTAGAGATATGTTTCTTTTCATTATTCTTTTCTATATATTATAATTTTTTTTTCTTTTCTTATGAAGTCATTACTTCGGAAATTACATTAGAAGTATGCAAAATATGAAAATTAATATTAGTTTTCAAATATTATCATTTTCAGTTTTCATCATCAGATATTCGATATTACTTCAGCATATTTCAAATATTCCAAGCGTTAGCATTACTTCACACATTTAGCTTTCATCTATTATGCAGATGAAGTTTTGTTACCGCTTAATGCTTAAACAATCCTCTTTCTCTAGTTCATCATATATGAAATTCCAACTATTTACTTTGTGAAACAATCGATAAGTATTTTCCAAGATTTTACGATATTACATTTTCACTGATGATCCATATCAAGGATAAAACGACCAAGATTAAGTCCCGTTTTTCGCAATAAAAAAAACTATTTATTCCCATTAATATAATTTTACGCTTTCTCCCGCATATGTGAACATTAGTTTTTTCTCCCTATATATCTAAGTATAAAAAATATATTCAGCTATTGAACTATATATATTTTTATTCATAATTGTGCTCGATAAATAAGCTTTGACAGGGTAAAATGTCAATTATAAAAGAAACAATAGCTATGGTATTAGTTTTTTTTTTCTAAGATCAGCTTGAATAGCACAATTATTTCGCAAAAGTTAGATTATCGATTATACAATTTTTAGAACTGTGAAGGGTAAACGAATTATTTTCATGATAAAATAAGTGTTTCCAACAGCAACATTTAGAATTGTGCGAGTCATGCCTGAAATGTATGTTAGTGTTCAAAATAATTGTATTTCCTAACGAAAGAAGTATGTCGCGTATTTGTATATATACAATATTCCGTATTAGCATATTTTCCAGTACTCCTGGTGTTTGTTCACTTTTATTAACTCTCTGTCTAAGTCACCGGACTGCGGCGATGCTGGAGTAAAGCCTCGAAGGTTTATCGAATAAATCGGCCCAATACCAAATTTTGTTTTGAGCTGTTTCTAATTCTACCCGCTTCTTTTGGAAAACGGAAACAACATAACTCGAGTTGTTAAGCGGTGGAGTAAGGGAAAAAAACAGAAAGATAGAAAGACGAAATCGATCCCCGTGTTTAACCACTGACGCAAACTTTCGTATGTACGTTTTGTAGTACTACGTATCTGAAACTTGGATATAAAATGTGGATATATATA
>NC_068985.1:116971640-116974669 GCF_001194135.2 Octopus bimaculoides
CAGTCAATCGAAAAATGGATGCAGCGGTACTCGAATTCTTCCACATCATATAACAATCGACATGAACCCAAAAGCAGAATAATTCATGTTCTCAATATATTATATTTCTTAAGGCGGCGTGCTGACAGAAGCGTTAGTACGCCGGACAAAATGTTTAGCGGTATCTCTTCTGTCTTTACGCTTTTGAGTTCAAACCCGCCGTGGTTGACTTGGCCTTTCATGCTTCCGGCATCGATAAAATAAGTACCAGTTGGGCCCTGATGTCGATGTAATCGTTTCAATCCTTCCCTGAAATTGGTGACCTTATGTCAAAATTTAAAACCAGTTTATTGTATACATTGTCTTTCAAAATGATTACTCACTCGCGTCCGCATTCCCGAATATTGATACTACGTTTGCGGTCATGACGATAATTCTTGTAGAACTCTAAGTTGCCTGGAATTTGGGCTTTAATTGAAGAGCATTTTTAAGTGCTCCATTTGAATATTTTCTCGTTCGGAATCAACTTTATTATCCAAATGAATTTTAATTATTCACAAGTTTTCAGACTGTGAATGAACGTTAGCGAAAAAGAAGAAAAATCAGTTTTTGTATCACACTACCTAGGCATTACATATATCAATGTAGTTTATTTGTAGGTTAGGTCTCTCGAAAGAGTGGGAGATGATCAGTGTTTGAACTATCCAAATAACATTTACACAGTTGTAATTCTGTTTCAAATGAGAGTATATATTACTGCCTCTTACATGAATTAATTGCCTCCCTGAGTTATTAAAATGTAATGTTAAATCCACAAGATATCTTAGGTTTGAAATCCCTCTCTGATCGCAACCTAGTGCGGTTATCCTAAAAAATTTAGCTTCTCCATTCTGCAATGCTCATAATCTTTCTGGCATATTACCTCAACTAAGCTCCTAAACAATGTAGAAATAAAGCAATTCTCTTTTCTCTTATCCTGATTTCTAAAACATCGCTCTAATGTACGTTGGTTAAATCTCCAAGACTATTTGATTTTTACCAGTGCGTATATCAAGTTCTTTAAATTTGATATTTTAGTACACAATGTGGCTTCGTGACTTATATAAATTATTATGTGGCGATGTAATTCATTCAGACGCATTCCATGTCTTTGAGTCATGATGAATTTATTTTGTCAGATCATTGCCTATACTCTATCATTTGTCGGAGATACGTTCAGTGTTTGTTATCCTAATATCTTAGGCAATACACAACTAAAGGAATGTAAGATGCGTGTTATTAAAATTAGAGTCGTTCTATTCCATCAATGATAACATACGTTTGTGTATTTATTAACTTCGAAGAGCTATATTTACATATGTATTCGCAATGAGTTACTAGAATTGAAAAACATCTCGTATCGAGATTGTGAGAATTCAAAGTTTCTTCTGCGTAGAAGAGAAATAACAGTTTAGTAAATTATATGGTAATTGTTTACTATTGTTTCACGCTGAAACTATTGTTTCACGCTGAAAGTGCGAAACTTACCATGGAATTGAGTGAAAGAGCTTGTAGCACATGATGTGATTCTGTCAAATAGTTTAATAATCTTTCTATTGTGAAGCTTGTAGAACCTTCGGTAAAATTGTTTGGCGCGTACTTTCCAAAATGCATATACCATTTTATTAGCCACATACCAACCGACACTGATTGCGGTCAAACACTGTATTCATGCCTTCTTTTTATGGTGATATGATAAGTTTCTAGTAGTTGGTATTGCCTTTGTGAAAATATGGGTATGCCGAGGTTTTTAACTGGTGTTCTGAGTGGAATGGCTGAATATTATGTAGAAACTTCGCTACACTAGCTACAAGACCCGGTATGTACATCTAGTACACTGTAGGAATTCGATTTTTGACTGTTCCTCAAATTTTTCTTTTGATAGATACAACAACTGAGATGCTTAATTGCTTTAGCTGGTTTTACTTTCATAGAAATATAGTTAGGCTGAGGCCCTTAACTGAAGATCTGAACGAGATGGTTCAAAACTATGCAGGAGCTTCGATACACTAGTTTTAACAAGACCAGATGCGTACATCTAATCATTGTAGTAATTCAGTTCTTGACTGCTTCTGTAGATGTTCTTTTCAGAAATAAACTGATATTCTGAATTGCTTGCAGTTGGTCATTCCTTTTATGGGGACATATTTCATATGAAGTAATTAGACTGTGGATCTAGGCGAGATGGTTCAAAACCATGCAGGAGCTTTGCTACACTAGCTTTAACAAGACCAGATGCGTACATCTATTCACTGCTGCAATTCAGTTCTTGACTGCTCCTATAGTTGTTCTTTTGAGAGATACCAGCTGAATAAACTCCTCAACAATGTCAATAGCTGCAATTACTGCACTCACAAACACTACAAATTGAGCTTTATCTTTTGTATCACTCCTCTCATCAAGAGCTATTTAGAAGAATTGGAAATTTTTTGCAGTAGTCTTTTAAGCGAATTATCAAATCCTTTGACATTTCTTCTATTCACCGTGTAACTGTTCTTAGAGAGAGACTGACATTTCTAAAATATATTGTTTTGTTTTATTTTTTAACGACCATCAATAATATGTTGTTAATAAAAAAAATCTCCGTCAGTAAAAGACTTCATAGTAACTGTTTTCAACGTCGACGTTGCGTCAGGTACATATTTGTTGTCTTTTATTGTTTTTATTTTTGTTATAATACGAAAGTTTATTCATCTAAGTCCAATTTAAAAAAAAAAACTTCATCCTCCTTTGTTTTCCCAGTAAAGTAACAGAATTTTGGAGAATTTTCTCATAGTGCTTCTTGTTTTTGAAATCCTTATATACGGCAACATTTCTATGGAATATTATGCCTTGTGGAGAAAGAAAATAGTTTTCTGTATAAGTGATTTTGAAATATTGGCATTCAGTAGCAACTTTCCAGTGATTTTTTGACAGGGGTGTTTCCAGAAAAAATCGAATTTATGAACAGTTTTATATTTATGATAACCAATATAACAGCTGGGAAAGTTGGTTAGATCGGTTTGATGCTT
>NC_068985.1:116975774-116978497 GCF_001194135.2 Octopus bimaculoides
ATATATATATATATATATATATATATATATATATGTTTTTGTGTGTGTTTGTGTGCCTGTGTTTGTCCCCCCAACATCGCTTGACATGCAATGCTGGTGAGTTAACGTCTCCGTAACTTAGCGGTTCGGCAAAAAGAGACCGATAGAATAAGTACTAGCCTTACAAAGAATAAGTCCTGGGTCGATTTGCTCGACTAAAAAAAGGCGGTGCTCCAGCATGGCCACAGTCAAATGACTGAAACAAATAAAAGAATAAAAGAAAAGAAGGAATATAATTATTTCACAACCATCCGAACGTGAAGTACTCCTCACGACCGCAGTTCTGTGAGATGGTTATGACTTGGAAACAGTTTTGAGTAGGAACCAGAAAGAGAAGTATGAACACACAATGTGCATGTATGCAATGGATTCGTGAAACGAAACAGAAGACTGAAAACGCAACGCGCGTGTCACATCTCACGCAGTTCTGCTGCAACTTCCTTGTTGTACAGGTCTTATTTCCTGTTATATTTCGGCAAGTCTGTTAAAAGTAGGATACCATGGTGGTGATTCGATAAATACCACGCGAGTGGTTGTCTATCACTACCTCTCGTTCCTTTTATATTCTTTTTCAAGGATTCTCTTCTTCTATTCTACAGGATGGAGGTGTAAGGGGCTGTACTACTGAACATTTCACGTAAATACAATGCAAAATGACAAACTATTCAAAAACGGAAGAACAATTTACTTCTATCTCCATATTTTCATAGATGCGTACCTCAAGCCCTCGACGTACGGACAATCTCTGACTACAGTACGTTATAATCTGGAAATCGGACATTATTCTTGTATTGATCTTCAGTCTCAAAAGTCAAGATCCAACACTTATTCAAATCCAAACGATTTATCATGAACTTTACAGAATCGTAAACTGTAGAATTTGCACCTGAACTATTTTGGTTTGTTTTCATATCTAAAAAAAAAGCTGCTCGAGCAAAGAGATAATATGAAATGACCACGATTATAAAACAGATCGAAAATTTAAAAAAGCCGATACTAGTTGCTGGTCATTTCAAAGTGATACTGAAATGACTAGTGACTAGTATCGTCGGATACACCTCCATTTTAAGAAGGACTATACCTCCATTTTAAGAAGGGCTATGCCTCCATTTTAAGACCAGCAGTGGAGAATTATATATATCGTTCAGTGCATTTATGGGCTCAATTTGTTTTCTAGAACTAACAGCTAATTATTTTTGGAAGAAAGAACAATTGTCAATGATGCTGAATGCCAATTTATCTGATCAAGTAGTAGTATATGCATTCGTTGTAATTGTTTTTTGCTGAGAAAGAATAAAGTACAACATTTAACTAAGGCATGCGAAAGCAGTTTTAGGATTAAGCAAATATGTAGAGCGATTCAAATATGTCTGAGACATTTTAACCGTTTTCACAGGAAATTTAGCCAAAGAGAAAGTTTCTCGCTCTAGGCAATAGGTGTTGAAAAACACCAACAGTCATTTCAAGGTGGCCTCTAGCGAAAATGATGAATGCAATTCTAGCTTTTGAGGTGTCAGCACTGCATGAAAGTCAACCCTGAAATGTCTTTGTCAGAGTTCGTTTCCTTATCAAAATACGAGCTGATCACGCTCGACGCCGGCCACAACAGAATATTGAAATAGGCGAGGTAACGGCAAATGGCAGAGGATAAAGCTTTTGTACAGATCAAGTATATGTCAAACATACTAGAAATTATCTAAACGTTCATCAACATTATACAAAATATCCGTTTATTTTCTCATAGAAAATAGAGTAAAAAGTTTCAGAAGATTTAGCTGTTATTTCTAGCAGATATTGCCTCTATTGTACCCATTGGTATGTTATTTGGCTTGCGTTGCTGGATTAGTTGTTTAGCGTGCTAATAGTCAATTTGACTGTTACATCACACAAACGTTGGATTCCCACTCATAACAATGCATTATTTCGAGAACTATCAAGGAATCTACCATGAGAATATGTTCTTTTTAAAATATTTATTTACCCACGAAGATATATTTTCATAAAAAGCAAAAATTTATATATATTTGTATATTCGTTTCAGTCTTTTTAGATTCTATATTGTATATTTCGATTCTATAATACATTTTTTTTCCATTGTATATTATATATTTTAGATCATATATTGTATTTTTTACATCATACAGTATATTCACTTATTTATTTTTGCTATAATACAATAATATTTTCCCCCTTTTTCATCGATTCATCATTTACTATGTATATTTATATTTTTTGCCCCTGATGTTTCTTCTGATGCATTCAATTTTTACATTCCAAATTACACTCGTTTTGTGTCGTAACAAACAATCTTATGCAATACATTATTTATAAAAACATATATACATACATAAACATATATGTATATATACTTGAATATGAGCGTGTGTGAACGTGACAATCATTCGGGTATACATATGCAGAATTTCACATAGAAATTTGTCGGCTTTCGTATACAGTGATTCATGGAGGTACAATGAATTTATTATTCAGATATGTTATACACAGTACACAGCAAGGAACAACGAAGTAAATATGCAGTCAGCACGCACGCACATCCACATGAATACATACATACATACGTACGTATATATACGTGTGCGTGTATATGTATATATATCTATATATACACACACACATATATATATATATATATATATATATATATATATATATATATATATATA
>NC_068985.1:116978758-116981852 GCF_001194135.2 Octopus bimaculoides
TATATATATATATATAAATATATATATATATATATATATACTGTTGTATATTAAATGATGCACAGAAACGGATATCATATGCAAACGTATTTCACATACTTCTACTTCTAAATGTATTTATGTACGTCCGTATATCTATCTATCCATATTTCTCTCTCTCTATATATATATATACACGCACACACACACACACACACACACACATATATATATATATATATGTGTGTGTGTGTGTGTGTGTGTGTGTGTAAGAACGTATGTGTGTGTGTGTTTTCCATTGTATTTGTGTGGCAGCACACATGAATTGCGTGTATGAATATAAGTGAAGCAATAAATATGGCAAAGCTGCACGCCATGAAAAGAAAAGGAAAAGAAGAAAAATTGACAGAAAATATAAATAAATAAATGCACAAATAAATAAATATATGAAAGAATAAATAAATAAATGAATAAGTAAATATGAAAAAATCCACTTTTGCAAAGCACAGGATATTAACCGAGGACAGAAATAAACACATGACGAAGTATTAACATAGAGAGAGAAAGGGAGCGATGAAGAGAGAGGGGGAGAGGGATAAATAGATATGAGGGAGAAAGAGAGAGGAGGGAGAAAGAGAGAGGAGGGAGAAAGAGAGAGGAGGGAGAAAGAGAGAGAGGGTGAAAGGGAGAGTGGGAGTGAGAACGGTAGAGTTTTAGAGTAAGGCAGAGAGAGGGGGAGATAGAAATTGGGACGGATAGGGACATAAACAGAGGGAGGGCTAAAATAAACGAACAAAACAGGGAATGCAATGACAAACGAACGAAAGCATGAAGGAAATAATGAGCGGGTGACTGAAGAAGCGAACGAGTGAGTCGGAAGAAGTTGGTAATGAATGTACTTTAGGAAATAAGAGAATGAAGTGAATTTGAAGAATAAATATGGAAATGCCCCTTTTAGAAAGAAACAAATAAAAATATGACTGACTGAATGAATGAATTACGGATGAATTACGGAACGAATGAATAAATTCATAAATCTTTGGAAATGAATGATTTAATGATGGGTAATGATAGGAAAATTGGTGGATGTAGAATCGTTCGGTTGATATTTGCAGACAACCTGGTGCTGCTTTGGATATCGAACGGTGACCTCCAGCATGCACTGAAAGGGTTCGTGGCCAACTGTTACAAAGTAGGGATGAGACTAAGTGTTTTGGAAGCGAAGACATTGGTCCTCTCAGCCGAATTCTTCCCAGCGCCTAATGCTTGCTTGTAGAACAATACTGAGGCAACTGGGGAAGTTGAAGTATCTATGTAGTTGTATCTGCGAGTAATGGAAAGCATGAGGCTGAATTAAATTTTAGAATTGCAGATGCTGTCACATTAATGCCCTAATTCCAGCATTCGATTCTTAGAAAAGGAATGGTTCCTAAAAAAAATAAAGCCAAATTTCTTATGAACAATTCAGTTCCCGAACCAGTTATCACCTGTAATCATTATTTATTTATTTATTTATTTTTCTGCTTTCGTCGGTTCCCATGATTCCCAGTTGCAATCCAGTTCCATTATTATGAACTTCAGGGCGGGGCGCTGGCAGAATCGTTAGCACGCCGGGCGAAATGCTTGGCGTTATTTCGTCTGCCGCTACGTTCTGAGTACAAATTCCACCGAGGTCGACTTTGCCTTTCATCCTCTCGGGGACGATAAATTAATTAGGGGTTGATGTAATCGACTTGCCCCTTCCCCCAAAAATTTCAGGCCTTGTTCCTATAGTAGAAAATATTATTATGAATTTGAATTTTAAGCTTGGGTCATGAGGAATTTTTCATTGGCTTATTACACAACCATGGACGCCACCCATATGCTTGAGTTGCAGTTGATCTGTCGATAGATCTTAAAGATTCTAATCGTTAATCTTCAAGGTTTCGTTCGCTACGCATCAACTATAAGAAGCACCGTTAACGTAAGTGAGCTCTTCTACTACTTCTCGACAATCCACCATGCTGCAGTCCTATGACTTTCCCGTATCCCTGGAAGGGTGGTTGAACTGGTGTTATGCCTAGACAAAATGAAACCTGTAACTTTACAGGACACGAACGTCACACGGTGAGATATTTTTGAGTTACCCACAAATTGAATTTATGACGGGTAGCATAAATTTTTGAAATAAATTAGTTGGGGCTGGTTAGGAAGTAAATGTAAGTAAAGCATAACGAAGGAATGCTTGACTGAATGAAACACAATAGTTAGCGAAGAAGAACTAAGAGATATGAAAAACTGGGAATAGAAATAAACTATTGAATTGATAGACGAATAAGCAAAAAGGGTACGAGTGAAAATGAAGGGAATAGATGAAGTAATATGAACAATATTTATCAATAAATAAGAAAAGTTCAATGAAGAAAGGAGGCAATTAATGAAGTTATTGAACTAATAAAATAAAAGGAATTAATTAACGAAAGAACTATGTAAAGAGTGAATAAAACAGATGAATGAGTTAATTTAGGAATGAATTATAGAAAAAAATATGAAATGACATTGTCTGAAGGGGGAGATAACTTAGAACACGAGTCTGTCGGATGTGATTTTAGGAATGTTCGCTGTGATGACATTGATGATGATAAATGATAAGCGGAGAGAGGGAGAGAGAAACAGAGCAAGAGAGGAGAGGGGAAAGAGAGAAAGAAAGAAATATTTGTGGTTACAATGGTTATGATGGTTACTCATGATGGTGAAGTCGGCGTCAGAGAACTATCATTTCTTCCGGTATTAGAGATATCTAAATATTCTTCTTATGGTAAAAAAAAAAAAAAGTTTGATTGCTGATGAGTAAAATTTCGGGATCTTTTTTAAAAAGGGGGCCACATTTTTCATTAATGTTTTACGTAGTGTTTTTGGTACCGAAAGACTTTCAAACTTCGTATACTTATCTATTTTGTGTTATAGAACAGAAAAATATTTTTGTATTCGAATTTATTTCATGTAAAAAATTGTCTTATTTCGATAATTTCAACCAATCACTGACAAGTATTCAGTTGTTTACATTTACTCCTTTGGCTCATTAAGCGATGTAAAGCGTATTTAATCTCCATACCTTCGTTTTATTTGCTTTTTT
>NC_068985.1:116981874-116982666 GCF_001194135.2 Octopus bimaculoides
TAGGGTTAGGGTTAGAGTTAGGGTTAGGGTTAGAGTTAGGGTTAGGGTTAGGGTTAATTGTTTCAGAATCGTTTGTTTATGTAGTCGGCACTTAATGTATATCGGCTGAATGGACGTCAGTGATTGGCTGAAATTACAGAAATACGACAACTTTAACATGGAATAATTTATGGATTTCTTTTTTTTTTTAAGAAGACTAAGAGAAAAAGATGTTTTATATGACACATTCTACCAGTGTTCCAAGTTTCAAAGTGTTTCGTTAATGAAAAATGTGGCCCCCGTTTTAAAAAAGATCCAAATTTCGTATAAACATATATGTATAGCACTACACCGTGTCCCATTTTGATAAGTCATCTTGTAACAGTCACGTATCTGTAAGATTTGATTATACATAAATCATACGTTTCTCTTTTATTTCAACCGGAAATAAATTTTTAAAAACTGGCTTAAGCTGTTGATACTCAACATAATTTCGTAATAATGAACAAATTTTCGTTTTTACTTCAGGTTGTCATAAACCTTGAATAATTTGACATTTCACTTTTTTTAAAGAGAAAGTATTTCAACAAACACACTCACGTATTCACAAAAACACACACACACATATATACACAATCATGTACATACATACACACAAACACACACATTTATGTTTCTATGTACATACGCGTATGTGTATGTGTGTACATATACATATATAGGCACAGATTTTTGAATAATTTCATATTGTCGATAATTCGTATTTCCTGTGATAGTGATGCTGGAGGTGGTGGTAGGGTGGTGGTGGTGGTG
>NC_068985.1:116983015-116984467 GCF_001194135.2 Octopus bimaculoides
ATATATATATGTATATATATTTATGTGTGTGTGTATGTGTGTGTGTGTGTGTGTGTGTGTGTGTATCTATGTATGTATGTATATATATGAGTGTGTGTCTGTGCTTGCCTCCCAACCATCGCTGGGCAATCGATATTGGTGTGTTTACGTCCCCGTAACTGGGCGGTCTGGCCAAAGAGACCGATAGAATAAGTACAAGCTTTACAAAGAATAAGTCTTGGGGGTCGATTTGCTCGACTAAAGCTAGTGCTTCTGCATGGCCGCAGGCACATGACTGAAACAGGAAAATGACGTAAAAGCTATACACACATTATGAAACATATGTTACGTATATATTACGTATATAAACACTGCTAATGTTTTTAGCTAGATTGATAAAAAAAATAATGTACATATTTTCGCGACAGATGAATATAACTGCGTTCTCATCAGAGACGTATACATCAATTTGACCAAAGCTAGCTGAACGAGCAGTCAATCTTAGTATATAGTCAAAAGCTACAGCAACTGCAGGAAACCGGAGCTATTAATTTGTACACCATAAGTGTATTTTTAAACATCAGATGCATGTCAACGCGGATCTCAGTCTATAGTGTATCATTGTATGATATAATATGTGTACCCTACAGAGTACGTATGTGGAGTCACATGGCCTAGTCGTTAAAGCAGTGGAGTCGCGGTTGAAGTATCGCGGGTTCGAATCTATACCAGGCGTGAGTGTTTATGAGCGAAACACCTAAGCTTCATGCGGCTCCAGCAGAAAGTGATGGCGAACTTCTTCTGACTATTTCGCCACAACTTTCTCTCAGTCTTTCATCCTGCATCTAGCAGCTCACCTGTGCCAGACCGGCGTCCCGTCCAGGTCGGGAGCCTATACGCCACAGAAACCGGGAAGCCAGCCCTTATGGGAAGGAACAAACAACATATTGTACTTATATAAACAGGGCGAAGTTTTCTTTTATTAGATTGAGAAAAAAAAAGTATGAACAATTTCAATCGATTTTAGAATCTTTATGTGCTCTCATCAGAACCGCATACATGACATTGAACAATATCGAAGAAACAAGCAACCAATCTGTTAATCATGCACACAATCTACCGTAAGTATTTGGAGATACTAATTTGCATACCGTAAGTGCTTGGTTTATGTTTCAGTAACACGGGCCTGCCTACAGGAATATCCATTCATAGAGTATCAAGATATAAAATATGTAACCTGTATGGTACCTATACAATCAGTGCTATAATATATACACGCATACATATACATTTAAATAAATATGTGAGCGTGCACCCGCAGGCGCATGTGCGTGCGCGGGTGTGAGTGTGTGTGTGTGTGTGTGTGTGCGTGTGTGTGTCTGTGTCTGTGTGTGTGTGTGTGTGTGTGTGTGTGTGTGTGTGTGTGTGTGTGTGTTTGATGAACTACATTTACACATAGGCGGATACAGTTCA
>NC_068985.1:116985968-116987511 GCF_001194135.2 Octopus bimaculoides
GTACAAGGTGAGATTTATAATAACGATATAATTTTCTTTGTATTTTTTGTATACTTATATATATATATATATATATATGTGTGTGTGTGTGTGTGTGTGTGTGTGTGTGTGTGTGTGTGTGTGTCTGTGTGTGTGCGCGAGCGAGTGTGTTTGTGTGTGTGTTGGGACGGATTTATGTGTATTCGTTTATATGTATGTATCCATGTGTGTGTTTTTATGTATACATAGGCACTCATAATTGCATACATAATTGCATAAATCTGCGTATATACATACAGGCGTATGTAAATATATATGTATGTATGTATGTATGTACCGAATCAAACATGTACAAACAGACACGAGCGCTCAGAGGTAGAATGGAAAACAAAGAGCATGCTTATGGAAATAAACCCTACAGAAAACCTATCTCTACGTGCACCTTTGTAGATCGTGACCGGAAACAAACATATTATGCAGTAGTTTATGTGTTCGACATTAAAATGTCGTTTGACTGACTGGCGAAGACAAGTCGAAAGATTAAATAAAAGAATATGGACAGGACATGCAGAATTTCCATATAAAATATAAGGACAGTTACAGAGACACAAAGCTACAAACGTAGAGAGACATTCATATTCATATATGCGTAGAGCGAGAAAGAGAGAGAGAGAGAGAGAGAGAGAGAGAGATAGAGAGATATAGAGAGAGACGGGGCAATATATACAATGTATGTACGTATATATATATATATATATGTTTCTGTATGTGCGTATATATTTATATATATGTGTAAATGAATGATTTCGTGGCTTAGTGTTTGTCTACATTGTCACCCATATATAAAAATAGCTTGTCATATGAAGTTATGATGTATATGAGCATTCAAATACAAGCATAAAAGGGGAAAAACAAACACATTGCCATAAATAGCAACACCAAGCAATGACAAAAAGACCAACAACAACAACAACAACAACGACAACAACAACAACAATAATAATAATAATAATAATAATAATAATAATAATAATAATAATAATAATAATAATAATAATAATGGCAACACCAATATGAAAAATGAATGCGTGTTCAACTAGCACATAATCTTTTATTGCTCTTTTCCGTTTTAATAAACAGGTGGCAACAGTTAATACGGATACCTTACGTGAACCCTACAGCACCTACAGTCAACTTTCTCACCTTCTATTCCTACAATGAATTATTCTTTTTCTTGATTTTCTTTTTAATCCTGGATATATTCATTTACGTATTTATTCCTTATATTTTCATTTTATGTTTTCGTTTTCTCCTTTATATTTTTTTTTTTAGTTGGAAACTATGTGTATTTGCAGTCTGTTGTTTGAGATACATCACTGACTTTCTTACTCTTTTTATTCCGCCATATTTTTGTTTTGTTTCATATTCCTGCTCTGCGTTCAAACAAACTTCGTATTTACTTTTGCATAGATAACTGTCTTGTATATGAAGGTATTTCATATCTATCTATCTCTCTCTCTCTCTCTCTCTCTATATATATATATATATATATATATATATATAT
>NC_068985.1:116987830-116988658 GCF_001194135.2 Octopus bimaculoides
TGATGTTATGCTGCCCTTGTATTATATGTTATCTAACAGACTTACAATCTGCATTTTATTTTTATGTGTTCTTCTTGGTCATGTTGTCGTCATCATCCTCACTTTTGTTATTATTGTCTTCTCCATGCTTATATTTCCCTTGCCTTTCTTATATGTTACTTAATTTCTGTTTTTTTTTCCCCCATTTTTTTTTTTTTTTTTGTGTGCGGGGGATTTTCCGTGCTGTTTCCTTTATACAGTTGCCGGATTACCAAAGAGAGCAACGAATCAAAGACGATATCGATGAATACATACCATGGAACACGGAAACATTATTGATCACTCACTCCTTTTTATTTTTGTCGTTTGTCCTTTCTCAATTTCTTTCTTTAACTTTTTTTCTTTTTTCTTTATGCATTTGCCATCTACGTCTCTGCTCTCTCCTCAACATCTCTGTCTCTTCGTTTGCCTCTCAGCATGTCTCATCATTTGTGTCTGACTCCGCCTCTCGCCATCACCTTCTGTGGATGCGTGCGTGTGCCTATATATAATACACACATATACATGCGTGTGCATACGTTCATGTATGTTTACATGTATATAATTTATATCCATATATGCATATACATATAAATAGATAGATACAGAGACATAGATAGATATATTTATATATATATATATACATATGCAAATATTTATACATATGTATATGTGAATATCACTGAATATATATGCGTATATATATGTATGTATATATATATATGGATGTATGTGTATGTGTATATATATATGTGTATATATATATATATATATATATATATATATATATATATATATATATATATATAT
>NC_068985.1:116988860-116990235 GCF_001194135.2 Octopus bimaculoides
AGAGAGAGAGAGAGAGAGAGAGAGAGAGAGAGAGAGAGAGAGAGAGAGAGAAAGAGAAAGAGAAAGAGTAAGCCACGACAACGGACGGATCTGAAATTCACGAATGAGATCGCTATCTCCAAGTCTTACTATTTCTGATCCCACCAAATTATATAAGTTCCGCGAGCAACTTTTTGACACATGTCTATTCATCCTGTTCACTAGAGTGACCTGTGAAGTTGGCGATGGATTAGCTTTTGAACTATTCCTGCCACCTATTCAGCGGAATTTCGTGAACTGCAATATTATATATTAAGTACGTTATCATTGCTTTTTATGTTGCATTTTTCTCATTGCTTATCTATTTTTTTTTTTTTTTGTGCTTATTTTATTGTGTAGCAAGAAATATGATGTCGGCTAAAGTGTGAAAACGATTACGTTATCGTCATCTATACATCTATTCGGCCATATATGTATTTCATATATATATATATATATATATATATGTGTGTGTGTGTGTGTGTGTGTGTATATGTGTGTGTGTTGTGTGTGTGTGTGTGTGTGTGTGCGTGTGTGTACTCACGTCAGTGTGTTGGTATGTATACACACTCAAACAAGCAACCACAAAAACACACACATATGTGCATAGGTATATATGTACAAATATGTATGTGTTTTTGAATGACTACGTATGTCTATGTAAATATATAAATGTATATATACATATATTTATACATAAATATATGTATATATATATATATATATATATATATATATATATATATATATATATATATATATATATATATATATATATATATATATACATATATATATATATATATGTATATATATATATGCATATATACATACATTTGTATATATATTTATGTTTGTATCGCTGTGGTTGTGTACCAGCGATCTTTTATGTGGATACATAAATATATATATACAAAAACATACTAGATACACACACACACACACCATGCAAACACACATACACATACACGCACACGTATTCATCTATGTAAGTGCGTATGTATATATATACGTATATGCATGTATATAAGTATGCACACATGCACAACACGTTTTATTATTCCAACAAGAAGCATTTGGAATGAAAGACGGATTGGAATGAAATCAAAGGGATTTATTGGCCACTCAACAACGCAAAAACAATCGATGACTGCATCCATATTTTCGCTGGAGTGAAACTGATAACACAAGAAACAATATTATTTTCTTAAGTGAATATAAAATCTTATTGCCTTCCAGAAGAACTTGCATCGTGTACAAGAGAAATGAAAGGTAACAGCATGTTGTATGTCAGCTGCAATGGTTTTTCTAATTACTGCTGTACTTACGTATATATATATGTAAATATATATATATA
>NC_068985.1:116991728-116994936 GCF_001194135.2 Octopus bimaculoides
ATATATATATATATATATATATATATATATATATATATATATATATATATATATATACATATATATATATGCAGTGTGCGGTGAGGTGAATAAATTGTTGTCTAAACGACGCAAAAATGAAAATAACCCTCACATCCCATTTTAGAAGATATATTTTCCAAAATTACATAATGATATCTTGAAATACGAAAGAGTAAATTTATTCAAAAAAATCATCATTGGCTTTAACAACGGCCTCCAGACGACTTCGGATTCTCCTGCAACTCCTCTGAACTGTCTCCATGTTTAAGCTAGTGAATGCTGCCAGAATCCTTGCCTTCAGTGTATCTTTGGTGTTACAAGGAGTTGCGTTGGTATTTCGCTCAACTTCTTTCGTCCCACACATGATAATCAACAGGGTTTCAGTCTGGGGAGTTGGGTAGCCAGATGTAAGGAGTGAGGTGGTCGCAGAAATTGTCTGACAGCCATTACTGGGTTTGTATGGCATGGTGCAGACTCCTATTGTCAGAGAGCTACCCTCTTCCATCAACCATCCCCTTTACCCAGAGCAATGTAACCTCCTTTAGGCATATGATGTAAGCATCTGTGTTGAGTATGAGACCGTAAGGAAAGATGACTGGAGGCATAACGTCGCCATCACTATTAACCGCTCCAGACACACTTGGTTTCTATGTTTATAAGTCTGTATAGAAATTCATTGAATTGTATCCTATGCCTGTATATTTCTATATTTTGTATGATGATCATGTTGTATAGAACCAATAAAAACGATTATACCTAGGTATAACACTGAGTTCTTATTTACTGATGATCTCCGCGAAAATTCAATCAGAAAATACTTACATACATATTCACACATGCATATGTATAGACGTATATATATATATATATATATATATATATATATGTATGTATATATAAACACATAAGGGGAATCCACTCATGGGATTCCTTACGCTAGAAGAACAGCTAGGTTCTAGAACCACAAAACTATGGATAAAATTCCGAAAGGAATGAAATGAAAAAATAAAACTTTTACCATCTTGTTTCCTGGACCAATTAGTTTCTGACTTTAGTTTAGCAAATAGCATAATTTGCTAGGTGAAGTCGTTTTCAACAAGTATACTTTAGATTAAAATATATAAACATGAGGCAATCACTTATATGCCTCACGTTTATACATCCTAATTTTTCAAATCTACTGCGCAGGCGTAGCTTCTCCACGGCAGAAAACGGCGGTACTGCATTAGTGGATGAATCACAGAGGGATGATTTTCCCTTCTTGCCAGTATGAAGGCCAACCTAGCTATGTGGGTATTTTTGTATATACTTGGTGTGGGGGGGGGAGATTGGTGATTCGAGTAGAGGAAGGAATTGTAGTAATATGGGGATGGAGGTGTGTGTGGTGATGGTGGTGGTGGATTTATTTGCTATTCATTCAGCAGATTTTAAGGACGGTAGTACATTACTTTGTTTTATTTCATTCAAGACGACACTCTTCAATAAATTCTGAACCCAACAGGTGACAAGAAGGGAAAGATATCCCTCTGTGATACATCCACTAATGCAATATCGCCTGATGAAATGGATCAGTGACGATGATCAACCGGTTACCCACGGATACTACGGACTATACTGTACGCATCCCAAGGATACGGACTTCGGTATGAAAGTCATGTGTTTTGAGGAAACGTGTGTATCGACATATTAAATATTCATAACCCCTATCTTAGAACTATTGTTACTATATGTGTGTGTGTGTATATGTGTGTGTGTGTGTATGTGTGTGTTTGTGAGTGTGTGTGTACATATATGTATATAAATGGATGGATAGATAGATGTATTCATAAATAATAATAGATAGACAGATAAACAGACAGACTGATAGATAGATAGATAGATAGATAGATACATAGATAGATAGATAGATAGATAACTAGAAAGAAAGAAAGATAGATAGATAGATAGATAGATAGATAGATAGATAGATAGATAGATAGATAGATAGATAGATAGATACATGTTTTTTATGCATGGTTATGGACGCATGTCTATATAAGTATTCTTTTCAATTGCACTTGTTTGAAGGATGGATTCGTAATAAATGTCAATGATATTAATAGAAGCCAAATTTCTGTAGCACGAAGACTATAAATATGAATGTTTTAGTGGAAAGCGTGTGTGGGCGAGAGAGAGAGTGAGTGAAAGAGAGAGATAACGTGTGTGCGTGTGTGTGTGCGCACGTGTGTGTGTGTGTGTATTTCAGTTTTCAGTGTTAGGCATGCGAAAATGCTATAAAATATTTGAACCCGTGCGTGGGAGCTTATATATATGCTTAGATAGATAGATAGAGAGAGAGAGAGAGAGAGAGAGAGAGAGAGAGAGAGAGAGAGAGAGAGAGAGAGAGAGAGAGAGAGAGAGAGAGAGAGAGAGAGAGAGAGAGAGAGAGAGAGACGAATAGAAAACGGACAGTCAGATAGATAGATAAGAAATTTTTATGTACGTATGCATCTGCAAGTGAATATGTATGAATTTGTGTAATGCTCACAAGTACGATTAATTAACATTATCTATTTTTACCTATGTTCTTAAATTCCTCGTTTGGATGATGTCGGTTTTGATGTTTTATGGAGAATTTGGAGCAATATTATACTGACTGCCTATCTCAGCACAGATCGAACACATCTATCAAAGCGTATCGTCCAAGACCTTCCAAAGATTATATAAGAGTTATGTGGAGTATACTATGGAACTGATGTGCTCCTATTTCACATAATTTGGTTGTTTATGAAGTGAAGGAATTACATTATACAAGCTTATCTCAACTTACGCCGATTCGATTTAGGTCTTTTTCGACTTTACGTCGATATTTTCAGAAAATTAATGTGAGAAATAAACATCCACCTTACTCGACTTATTGGTTTTTGCGTCGGTCTCAAAAAAAAAACATGTTTAAACTAATAAAAACTAAAACAAAAGTTAAAAGGCCAATTGTAAAATGAAGAAACAAATAAAATACTTATGAAAATATATACAAACCATTAAAACAGATATACTCTTTTACCTGTTTCAGTCATTTGAGTATGGGCATGCTGGAGCACCGCCTTTAGTCGAGCAAATAAACCCCAGGACTTATTCTTTGTAATCCTAGTACTTATTCAATCGGTCTCTTTTTGCCGAACCGCTAAGTTACGGGGACGTAAACACA
>NC_068985.1:116995071-116998670 GCF_001194135.2 Octopus bimaculoides
ATATATATATATATATATACACACATATATACGACGGGTTAATTTCAGTTTCCTTCTACCCAATCCACTCACAAGGCTTTGGTCGGCCCGAAGCTATAGTAGAAGTCACTTGCCCAAGGTGTCACCCATATAACCCATATAAGCAAATACATTTTAGATTTTTATTTATTTTTATTTACTTATCTATTTATTGCTAAATTGTTTGTAGAGTCGAGTAATTTGTTTTGGAAATAATTCCCGGCGTAAGTTGAGATATGCCTGTATGCATTCATAGGGCTTTCGTCGACCCGGGGCTATAGTGGAAGATACTTGCTCATGGTGCCGCACAGATGGACTGAACCCCAAACGATAAGGTCGAAAATCAAGTTTCTCAACCACACAACCGCTATGGGAAATTAACGAAATTATCGACAGAAATATGTTGAAAAAGTATTCATAAAGGGTCTCCGGTTAAGCAAAGATATCAATCAGTTTTTGTCTTTAATCTCAGGTCAGTCTTATTGTGGAAACTTATCATCTAGAATCTTACAGCAATTATTTTTCTTTTAGGTCATCCTGGAAGTCATTACACACTAGGTTTTTTATTTTTCTGTTTTAAATAAGAGCAATTGTAATTTGAGGCAATTAGGCTGCTTTTTTTAAACAGATCAAATTGTATATTTAAACGCTCATTTCTTGGTTGATAATGACTATGGTGCTGATCGATGTATGTCGCGAACTGGCAGAATTGTTAGCGTGCCGGGCAAAAAGTTTAGCAGTATATCGTCCGTTCTTACGTTTTGAGTTCAACTTCCGCTGCAGTCGACTATACCTTTCATTAGTTCGGGATCAATAAAATAAGCACCAGTTGAACACGGGTCGATGTAATCGACTTAACACCTCCAAAATTGCTGGCGTTGTGCCAAAATTTGAAACCATTAATAACACAAATAAATGGTAGAAGGCAAAATTACTATAGTTTCTGTTCGTGTAAGCATCGCCTACATATATATCTACAGCGTTGACTACAGTGGAGAAATTTGATGATTGAGTATTGTGATATGGAGGACATATGCTAGTTACCAGCTGCTCGCATTGAAAACGGAAACTGTGTTTGATGAAAGAATGAATAATGAAATAATTTTTTGGCTGAAGAATCATTAAATCATTTTTCATTATAAGTGGAAAATGAAAGGCAAGTAAAAAAAGAAAGAATTTTTTTTTTCAAAGAAAATAATTAGCTAAGAAAAAACTTGTTTATTTTTGCTAAAACTAGGAATAATAATAATAATAATAATAATAATAATAATAATAATAATAATAATAATAATAATAATAATAATAATAATAATAATAATAATAATAATAATAATAATAATCGTAATATATAAAAGAATAAAATCGTAGAAATCATTTCTTACGGAATGCCAAATGAAAAGCCCAATTATTAAGCGAAACATTTATAATGAATTAAATTGTTCCTTCAAAGAACAAAAATTTTCAACACATTCACATACATGTAAATGGGCACACACAAACGTGCACAGCACTCATACATAAGTACATTCACACGCACACGTGCACATACACACATGTATGCATATATGTATGTATAAATCAAGGGAGAGAAGGTATTGATACATAGCTATATGAGTGTTTTTGTGTATGTGAATGTGAGTGTGTGTGTATACATATATATATGTGCATGATGGATATGGATATACATATGTATGCATAATATATGTGTGTATGTATAAAATCACTTCTGTATTATGGAATATTGAACATTAATTATAAAATATTGAATGGCAATGAAATATCAACTATTAGTTTGCGCCGCGTAGCAAGCAGCAAAGTGTTGGTAAATGCAATTAGTGAAGCTTTTTTTCTATTCTTGTTCAAATGTATATCATTTATAATTACAACGATAACTAATTTTTTAACATTAATGATAAGCGCATATCATGAATTCTTTTGTGTCATGATATATAAAGCTTGCATATAGTCTAACAAGTACAATATCCTGAATCTCTCTCTCTCTCTTTCTCTCTCTCTCTCTCTCTCTCTCTCTCTATTTCTTTCATTCTATGTGCCTTTCTCTCTCTCGCTCTCTCATACCAACAAACCAACCCTCACACACACTGTATATGCATATATACATGCATGCATACATGCATAAACAGATAGCAACAGTTGGATTGATGTTCACTAACTACAGCTGTTTCAAACTTGTTTTTTATTCATGAATAATTACACCTTGCGAAAAGAAAAAAAAGACGTTTTCATTAGGTGAATATATGCACGAATTAAACATTTTAAAATTTAAAAAAAAAACATTCTACGAATCCAGTATATGCCATTTCATGACTCTCCGGCAAACGTCGGTCAGAGAGTAATTTAAGTTCCTTAGTTTGTAGTTTTAAAAGAGAATCTTCGTGGTGAACGGAACAGGGCGGGATGCGAAAAGTTGTTAAAGCGAGAGGATGAATACGGAACATGAGATGAGAATTCGATTTCGATCTCTAACTCCTCAAAGATAAGGTTATTATATTCTAAAATCTTTCAAATAGCTTGACGACAGAGTTCGGAACAAAAACTACACATTAAAAGATAATAATAATCTACAGCAGGGAGATTCATCATAGTAAACCCGCATATATCTATTCATATACAAAATAAAGGGAAATATAATAATCCGTTCTACTAAAGGCACAAGGCCTGAATTTTTTTCTGGATGGGTGCTAGTCGATCACATCGACCTTAATGTTTCTAAATTTATCGACCCCGAAAGTATGAATGGCAAAGTCTACCTCGGCGTAATTTGAAATCAGAACGTAGATGCGAGCGAAATAGCGCTAAGCATTTCGTCCAGCAGGCTTACGGTTTATTTCTTTATTGCCTACAAGGGACTAAACATAGAAGGGACAAACAAGGATAGACAAAACGATTAAGTCGATTACATTGATCACAGTGCGTAACTGGTACTTAATTTATCGACACCGACTGGATGAAAGGCAAAGTCGATCTCGGCGGAATTTGAACTCGGAACGTAACGGCAGACGAAATACCACTAAGCAGTTTGTCCGGCGTGCTAACAATTCTGTCAGCTCCCCGCATGCTAACGGTTCTGCCAACTTGCCGGCTTAAAGGGTCATATAATAATAAATCTACATTTCGCATGATATAATAACTACTCATAAAAAAAAACATGTCTGAAACACCTGTAGTGAGAACCACTATCCATCTGTTATTATAAGTTTATCAATCATCTTATCCTAACGTGCAATTGGCATGAATCTGGAGTTTGTTCAGTGCTGTACAATCGGTACAGTGTTTGTACCTAGGTGCAGCCTTGGAACTCGTGGTATATTCAGTCGGACGTTTGTGATCATACATGTAACAAGAATATAAATCCATCTTTACTTCGGTGTGTATGTATATGTACCTCTAATTTTTTTTTTTTTTTCTCGATAGCTATTTCATTGACCCGACGTTCGTTCTTTGCTATTTAGGGACCTGATACACTTCAACCCTGAACTTTTAATATACAAATATATATACATACATATATATATATACATACATACATACATACATATATACATATATATACATATATA
>NC_068985.1:116998940-117001383 GCF_001194135.2 Octopus bimaculoides
TATATATATATATATATATACATATACATATACATATACATATACATATACATATACATATACATATATATATCAAATACAAAATGAGACAAGAACGCAAAATATCCAGACAGTTAGGTGATACAAAGAGGGACAACAAAACCTTCAGATAGACGATACAGAGAAAGCAAGGACGGGTCATTCGGAGTTTTCTTTCCTCGGTCGAATTCCAGGGTATCTTTGCAATTTCGGATGGTTATACTCGAGTTTGCTCCAATCTGCCGAGCCCCATGGAAAAACTAAACTAAGAGCATTAGATTCCTTGGAAAAAAAAGCAGCGAATATATCGGAAAACAAGGACGGGAAAAAACGGAAACTGTTACACACATACAAATAACAGAACATAACAACAGGTGTCTTTCGACTAATGACGAATTAAATTAAGCTGACGTATGTGGAAATAAAGCCTTACGGCAGGGATACAAGATTTCACAGACACAGGGAGGAAGATAGATGTAGCACGGACGGCGACCGAACCAAGAAAGAATGGTCAGGCTTGGCCGAACACCGGTCACGTGGGGAGAGAAAAGAGAGAGGTAGAGGCAGGGGGACAGAAATGACAGCGACACAGTGAAGTGAAAAGCGGAGGGGTAGTGGGCATGAAGAGAAGGCAAGGAAATGTGAGAGAGGGGAACGCACTCTCACACACGCACACACACACACACACACACACACACACACACACACACACACACACATGTATATATATATATATATACACATGTATATGTGTGTGTGGTTTACAGCTATATCACGTTGAGCGCACCGATTCCTATCCGGTAACCGACCTTAAGCATCCTCGAGCGTAGTGACCATTTTGTGATCCGAAACCGAGCCGCTAGATTTTCGGTTTAATATCACTCAAGGAGCCACCACAGTTTCACTTGATTAATCAGCGTTAAGATGAGGCATGATATGGTTTTCCGAATGTTCTAGAATTTGTTCCCTTTTCACCTCATAAAAGACTAACTCACTGTAGAGATTTTCGGGCTAATATATGTACTTAGCTAGCATTCCTCGATGGCTTCTGTCCTCCAGTCGGTAATAGTATTATTGATATGTTTCATGGTAAATAGCCTTCACAAACATCATATCCGGGAATAAATATTAATGTTAAAGGTTCGTGAGCTTGCTTCTCGTCTTATTCATGCAGCCAACTGTATTCCACACATGCGCAAAAACAAGAACAACAACAAAAAAAAACAACAACAATAACAATAATAATAACAATAATAATGGTAATTATTATTATTATTGTAAAGTCATCGATTGCGACAATATATCATCATTAACCAGCCTGACACGAGCGACCGACGACAGCCCTACGACAAACGTAACTAACCAATTTATATTTTTACTTAGTATTTAATGCAATGTGTGATAATTATGACATCGCCAATATTTGTGAAGTGCGAAGAAATATTTCTATTGCTATTCAAAATCAAATGAAATGCAGTTCTCTAGAACTGTTAAGTTATTCTTTTTAACACTGATTAAAACTTTACCTAGTTCCGTGTTCAGCAGTGCTTCTGCCTTAAGCTAACATTACTTGTGTTCATTTAATATATTTCACATGTTATATTGAAACGAATACTGGAGATTTTATAGACAAAGAGACAGACAGTTGGTCAGACAGTCACGTAGATAAAAAGACTGACAGACAGACAAACAGATAGATAGATAGATAGATAGATAGACAGACGGACGGACGGACAGACAGACAGACAGACAGACAGACAGACAGACAGACAGATAGATAGATAGATAGATAGATAGATAGATAGATAGATAGATAGATAGATAGATTGATTGATTAAATATATATATGCGTGTATTTTAAAAGGAAAATAAAAACATACATATTTCTTTATATAAGCTTTCTAGAAAAAAAAAATATTTCATAAATATTTTTATTTGAAGACAATTAAATAAGGAATTTTATGCAGATTTGTTTATTTATTTTATTTATTTATTTATTTATTTACTTATTTATTTCAAGCAGGTGATACAAACTTTAGTCAAACAACAGTGAATTTCCTACAGATTTTCTAATTGACGATGCTTGTACAAAACGGTTTTTTTTAAACCACCGACTAATGCACAAGAAGTAAATGAGTAAAACTAAAGCTGTTGATTATGAGTTTGAGACTGATTTAACAACTAGCATTTGGTAGGATTTCAATTTTATGGGCAGATGACATAAAGGTACATCTACTTGGAAAGGTGGTTAGCCAGCAATCCATTTGGTATTCTCTGAGTGAGAGCTTAAAAATATATATTTATATTTGCTTACATTGCACTGTGGATGATTCGCAATCTAAATGTACGTTGTGAATAAAATATAGATATACATACATACATACATACATATATATATATATATATATATATATATATATATATA
>NC_068985.1:117001762-117006547 GCF_001194135.2 Octopus bimaculoides
ATATATATATATATATATATATATATATATATATATATATATACATACATACATATATACATGGGCATGCATAAACGTTTTTTTTTTGTGTCTACATATACAGTTAATTGTTTTAATTTGTGTGAATGTATGCGTGTGCATGTGTGTGTGTATGTGTGTGCGGACTCTCAATATCAAACTAAAATAGACGTTTAACAAAAATTGTTCCTTAATTGCAGCTTTAGCAGTTTAATTTAAATAATGTCAAAGATATAAATTATAAAATTCTTTGAAACTGAATACATTTTTCAAAATGTTTTTAATTTTTTTTCATTTTCTCTCTTTCTTTTCAATCTCGATTTTCTGCTTTTAGTCACCAACGCCGCGAATATGTTGTTGTCTTTGTTATTATTTGATCAGTGAGTGACGGGGGGGAGGGAGTCGGTTGTAGCTGCCGTGTTTGTAAAAATATAACATCATTAACTTGTTTTAGTTGTTGTTGTAAAAATGGCGGTGTTGTGTGTGGTGGCTTTTTTTTCTTTTAATTAATTGATGAAGAGAAACAGCACTCATATCCTTTGTAGTCCCTGTCAGACGGCTAAGATTTATACGGTTCGTGTTCAGTGTGAACGACAGGAAAAATTGGCAAAATTCTTCTTTGCGGTGCTGGGAAGATGAATTTAATAAATTCACGCTTGTGTGATAACTAGGGTATAAACTGCAGTAAATATGACATGAGAACAAGGGAATTGTGCAAAAGTGAGGCGAAATGCAGTTGGTAATACAATTTTTTATTTAATAAAATATAGAGCTAAGATATATGTTTATAAGATAATATATAATGAGTTCAAATGTTGGCACGAAACAGCAATTTGAGGGAAGGATGTAAGAAGAAGAAGAAGAATTTCTCTTAAATATCTGTCTTAGGAAGAAGGAATTTCAACCATGTTTCGTGGTCTGCTACCACAACAGCTCCTTTATAGGATCCAGTTAGCTGAAGACATCATCAGGAGGAACCACGTCCGGTTTCGGCCCCTACTCCTCTACCGTTTTGACGTGGCGGGGCCACCCCCTTTCGGAGGTGTCTTCAGCTCTGGTGTTGGGTGCATGTGTTCTTTCACTGTTTGTGACTGTTCTAATTCAACTGTGGAATGTCCCTCGCTATGGTTATTTTCCAGGAGGTTCTGGCTACACGTCTTACGGTTCATCAACCCGCGTTGTTGAATTACTTTCTTCTGACATACCTTCCCTTGGTGGATTAGGATCCAGTTAGCTCAAGACATCATCAGGAGGAACCACGTCCGGTTTCGGCCACTACTCCTCTTTTTTTTTTAAATTTCACTTGTTTTAATCTTTACCTATTTTCTGTCTTCAGATACCCTGTTATAACATGTTTTCATTTACTTTCGATACTGCATTGAGTTGTAGGTCATGACCCTGCATACCTTCGATCACAGATTATTACCGTTTTCACACTGCCTATGGGCATAAACGCACAGATTAAATGATATCGTAAATTAGATAGAACCATTCTATTTTTAGCCTGTTTTCTAAAGATAGTCTTTAATTATATTGTTTCGATGTCATCGTACATAGTAAAAGTGGAGTAACACTGGAACAAATCATTTTAAATTTTAAGGATATTGGGTCATGCATTTGTATTCGAGCAGGAAATGAACCTTCATTCCTCTATTTACGGTCATTCTCATCTCATACTTGACTGCTCAAAGTGGCGAGCGAGGAAACTTTTTGTGTCGTTAGATGGATCGACGTAAATGGACTTACTATCGGTTTCTTGCAGAAAACCTGATTTACCTGCAAATGTATAATTGTCTGATATACACATATAAACATTCAGCTCAACTTAAATGAGATCTGACAAAGTTTATTAACATATATAAATCAACACACTCTCATATATCACATATAAGACACACACACATATATGAGTCTGTGTCTGTAAATGTACGTATTATGACTCTGTGTGGAGGGGTGCGTGCGTGTGTGGGTGTGTGTGTATGGCTGTATCTGATTGTCTGTCTGTTTGTATCTCTCTCTCTCTCTCTCTCTCTCTATATATATATATATATATATAGACAGATAGACAGATAGATACATACATACAGCTTATAAACCGCTTCTTTCTCTATTGGCAAGAAATCTTGAAATAAACTGAATATCACATATACATACACAATAATTAAGCAGTCAACAATACTTTTCACAAATAGTTCCATCATTCCAACAGCTGTTTCGTTATGATAAATTGCACTAAATGTATAATTGCATAAATGTTAGACATGATAAATTTAAACTATAATTAATTTGGTCAAATTAAGTTTTTAGACATTTTCAATTGATTCATGAAATATGCTATGTTAATAAGAAAACCAATATAAAAATATATACACGCATACACACCTACATATCAAAGTATTCACGCTACGTATGCGTATGTGTATGTGTATCTATGAATGTATGTATATGTATGTATGTATGTATGTATGTATGTATGTATAATTATATGCAGAAATAGAAAATAGTGCGTATTTTGTAATCTGCATAAACAGGAAACAATTTATGTGTACAAATATTAAAATTAATATTCATATCTATGAACGGATGTGGAGTTTTGAAATTTATATGTAAAACATATATATACAGCGGAGGTGGAAGACGGGCCTTTTTAAATGATATGCATCTAATATTTAGTCGAACAGTATCACGAGATATCGTTTAAGAAAGAACCACACACGTACGATCAGAACAAACGGAACAAGATAAAAAGAATTAGCATAACATACAAATAATCAGAACATCCCATCGGAGAATAAAATTAAATGTGCCAACGGTAAAATTACTCTACTTTGTTTACAATGAGCTAAATATTAAATTTTTGTTGCAATAATTACTATTTTATATGAATATTATGGCATATTCGTGTTCGATATATTCAGATAGACGTAATGAAACTATCTTTATTGGTAAATAGTGAAATAAGCAGGAAAACATAATCTACATCCTTTATCTTATATTTCTACACTTTTAAAATCATTGGAATGCAGCAATGTTTGGGTACGGACTCGAAGGTTTTAGTCAAAGAAATTAATCCCGATAGTAATTTTAAAGTCTGATACATTTTCTACCGTAAACAAAGTAATACTAATTCTGAAGCAATGATCGGAGAGACACACACACAAACAGGAAAACTCCCACAAATATGTGCATGTTTGCGTGAATGTGTGTGTGTGTGTGTGTGTAGGCGCGTGTGTGTGTGTATCGTTTACTTGCTTAAAACATACTGGGGCACCACCTTCAAAATCTTTTAGTCGAATGAATCAACCCTAGTATTTATTATTTTTTTTCGTTGTTTTGTTAGGCCTGGTACTTATTTTATCGGTTCCTTTTATCGAATCGCTAAGTTACGGAGAAGTAAGCACACCAACTCAGCTTATGTGTGTCTGTGTATTTGTCCTCCCTGCCATCGATTCTCAACAGATGTTGATATATTTACGTTCCCGTAACTTGGCGGTTCTGCAAAATAGACCGATAGAATATATACTAGGATTACAAAGAATAAGTCGTGGGGCCGATTTCTTCGACCCAGACCTTTAAGGCGGTGCTCCATCATGGCCGCAATCTAATGACTGAAGCAAATAAAAGAGTAAATGAATATATTGCACTTAAATTTACTGCTCCCCCCCCCTTCCATTTTGTGTCGATTTAGATAGGGAAAACACATAGGAATGTGGAACAATAAATCAGATATGATGAATGTTTACAAAAGTTTGTATCCCAGCTAATATTTAAGAATTTTAATATTTAAACCTTAGAGATATCAAATTTTGTCATCCAATAGGGTTATATATTTTAATATATACTCATAGCAATTATGAAATTTTCGGAATATTCCGATGATTAAGGTATCGCTCAATTTAAATAGATCTATCTGAAGATACCTACGACTGCCCTATCGCTAATATTCATCTACCTCGACTAAGAATGTACGCAGCTACTCACATATTGCAAGACTTATTTATATATGATTTATGTACATACACACTTTACATATCTATACTTCTATATATATATATATATATATATTTGTGTGTCTGTGTGCGGGTGTGTGTGTGTGTATGTGTATGTGTGTGTGTGTGTGTGTTTGTGTGTGTATGTATGTATGTATGTATATATATTTAGGCGCAGGAATGGTTCTGGCTTCATTCCCACTTTGTGTAACCTTGGGCAAGTGCCTTCTAGTATAACCTCAGGCCGACCAAAGCCTTGTAAGCGGATTTGGTAGACGGCAACTGAAGGAAGCGAGTCGTATATGTGTGTGTGTAGGGGATGTTTGTATGACCAGTGTTCTTTACAGATTTATGCATAATTCGCGAAGGAAAACGTTGAGAAACAGCCATCGACTGACTCTTGTCGTCTAGATACTTCTAATGCTGATTTACCTTTTGTAAGATCAGAAGTAAAAGCAGATTTCCCTGGAACAGTTAAGTCACATTTACGACCCATAATTACACGATTATCCAAATACTTATTCAAAACACAAGACAAGACAATTTCAAAACACTGAATGTTAGTGGGAATCATGTAAATGACCGCGGTTTGTTTATACTCGCGGAAAAACTGAAGTTGTTTAAACACTACGCGCATATAACTGTTCTCACCATTTTGTGGAAATTTCGTTGAATTCAAAGAAGTACCTTTACAATAATTTTTTTTTAATGTTACGCCGTTTATAATGTGAAACGCAGTGAACATACATATATACATACATACACACACACGCACACA
>NC_068985.1:117007645-117008422 GCF_001194135.2 Octopus bimaculoides
ATAATATTTATGTTCTTTGAGAATCATTTACAAAACAGAATTATTTGATTTTGCACACGTCTGAACACAGACAATATACACATGCACACGACACGCATAAACACACACAACTTTCACACATACACATACATAATACACATGCACACTATAGCGTCATGTAGACACACACTTCGTGCACTAACTCACACACACGCACATATGCACTCACCACTGGGACGAGCACACATTAACTGCTACATGCAAGCGTTTGCACACGAGCACACACACACACACACATGCGCGTGGGTTGGCGATAGCATCACATATATATAATATACACAGGTCCATACGCACACACGCTCATACACACACACGCACACATACACGCGCACACACAAATCACTCTACCTATACAGACACACACGCTACCATACGCACATACCGGCTCATAATTTTATGGTTGCCCACACATACATTCACAGGCGCACGCCTCCATTCACACATACACACTAACACACATTATTCTTACATACACACATGCGCCTGCGCACTCTAGAAGGGGTGAGTTACTGTTATTATCTCACTTTCACACAGCTTCGTTCTTATGGTCATTTCATTGTTTTTTTTTATTTTTTGTTCCCTGTCCATTTTTTTACCTCTCAACCCTTCCTTGTTGAACAGCCAAGGCTCGAAACGTCAGAGAGTTTTCTATTATTACCGAGCGTCAAACTAATACACCTGCTTCGCTCATCTGCCTATGTCTTTTGATTTCTGTAAATTTTGAACTGTATATATATA
>NC_068985.1:117009519-117011414 GCF_001194135.2 Octopus bimaculoides
TATATATATATATATATATATATATATACATATATACCACCGACCTAACAGAGTTTCAAAATATATAGTACTATACCCGCAAAGCCTATCACTGAATATTACGTGGTTGTCTATTACCAAATCTTGCTATTCGAAGTCAACACTATGCACCAGTCGTAAGAGGGAACAATAGATTAATGTTGATGGCTATAAACAAGTCACCTAATTTTGTATTAATGCTACACTGAACAAATCCCATTATCATTTTTTCTGTCCTTTTCTTTTTCTTTTTGGCAGTTGTTTAATTTCGTCTGTGAAGGAGATAGAATTGCAAGTGTCGTTCTCAAAAGATTTTCAGCAGATCAATCAATCGATTGATAAAACGGAACCGTCAACGCAACCAAATACGTATTGGAAACAATTGTAAACCTGTGGTAAGGAGCTTGCTTCCCAATAAATTTGTTCCGGGTTCAATCCTAAACTTGGAAAATGGGTCCCTCATGAATTATCCGAAAGCTACCGCAAATCCTAATTTGGCATCTGTTCTTCTCTCCATTCTCGCGAACTCATTTCACCCTTTTTGGGGAGACTTGTGGCTGATGACGAAAAATTGATCTTCTGTCGAAATGTTAAATGTCGTAAACCGTGGCTTGGTAAAAGGGAAAAAGCTCAACCACAACCGAGAAGAGAACTTCATGGGAAAAAGGTACTTCTCTATTTCTGGTGAGATAGCAAAGGAGTAATTCACTTTGAATTGTTACCACTTAATGCAACAATTAATGTTCAAGTCTACTTTCAGCAATTAGAATGTTTGAACCTAGCTTTGAAGAAAAAAAGACCCGCTTTAGTGACTCGAAAAGGAGTGATGTTTCATCAAGACAATTTGCGACCCTACACTGCAAAGATCACATCACAGAAGATCGAAGAGCTTGGTTGGTAAAGAATTCCTCATCTACCTTATTCTCCCGACCTTGCTCCTTCAGATTACCATTTCTTTCGTAGTTTACAGAATCATTTGGGGGACATAACTTTCGCAAGCCAGGAGGAGGTTGAAACTGATATTTCAAAGTTATTCACTTTGAAACCAAAAGAATTTTACATTGATGGGATTAAAAAGCTTGTAAATATATGGAAGGAAGTCATAGATAATGAGGAAAAGTACATTGATGATTAAATTTCAATTAAATATAACATTTGATCACTTATTTCTTTATTCAAAATTCAGACAGAACTTATGGGATGACCTGATACATACATACAAATATGCATGCATATATACGCACACATTTCACTGTTTCCTTTGCATGTAGGATCACTCATGTAGGGATCGCTTTCACTTTTGACGACGACGACCAATTCTTAGGCCAACAGAATAAATTGATTCTCGCACACAAATGTATTCATAAAATACAATCCAGTAAAATCCAGTGTTACAATGACATCGTTTGGTCCATGAATTACAAACGCCATGAACCCGTCATGCTTGAAAATAGCGTCGGAGCACCTTATCGTTTCACTGAATATGCTTCAAACAAGAGCGTTTAATGTAGCCCTCGATAGTTTATATTTAATGTAATGTGCACAATCTTCAATACAGTGTGATAGAGTTTGGGATTTCTCCTTTGTGAAATAAACATGGATTTCCTAAACATTATGGTGTATCCTCAATCCAGGCACACTCAAGCAATCAAACAATCACTCACTCACTCACATATACACACACACGCACACACGCACAAGCACGCGCACACGCACAAGCACGTGTACGTGTGCAAAAATATACACACGCGTATACTTAACTACAACCACAGGCATACATGCATGCACTCGTATCTACATATACATATGTTTGTGTTTGTGTATGTGTGTTTGTGTGTGTGTTTGTGTGTGTGTGTGTGTGTATGTCTGTGCATATA
>NC_068985.1:117011843-117014553 GCF_001194135.2 Octopus bimaculoides
TATATATATATATATATACATATATATATATATATATACACTCACAGACATATATGTGCGTGTATATATAAATAGATAGATAGCTAGATAAGCAGACAGATGGATAGATTTAACTATCTATACATGCATACGTATATACACATATAGATGCAGCCAGTAACAGATACACACTAATACATCTATGCGTGCGTGTGTATAAGCCTTAATGTCGTTCTCATGAGACCAGAAGTGAGTAACAACGACCGATGTTTTGCCGTATCCACCAATATCATGACCAACAATATAACCATGGCTATATGTCATAATAACCACCTCAAATATTAATCCCAGATCCTTATTTCCATTACCACTTAACACTACAGACACAACTACAATTATCGAAAAGTCACTTTCATCTCCACAATTACAGCAAGTATTTCCAATCACCACCTTACCATCCTTGCCACCGCTACCATCTCCATTAAATTCGGCCAGCGATGTTTCTGTTATATTACTGAGTGGCTTTTATAATAGCGAGAACCTGTATCATCCACCATTTTGATTTCACACTTCTTCGTGAATGGATGTCCGTGTAATGTGGCAAGCCGTTTCTTCTTGTAATTTCATCAGCTACTCAACGTAAGTTTAATATTGTGGCGGTTGGTTTGATGGAGTGGGGGCAGGGTATATTGATGAGAACGTTATTAATAATGGATGAAAGGGAAACGAATTATTGTAATTATGTTATGATACAAAAGGGAAAATTTACCCCTTCGATCAATGTCTTTTAGTGTAAGTATTAATGATACCTTGATGTTTAAATGGCATTAGAACTTGTTAAACCACATTTACTATTTTTATTTTTCGTCTATATTACTTTGCGATAGAACAGAAATTTTGCATCCGTAAAACATAGAGAAAAGTAACAGCCGACAGTACAGTGGTTCGTATTCTGACATGCCATATTTTCCTTCGACATAGCATATGGTATAAACCTGTAATGTAAACATTGAAATATCATCTCTACCTTTCCAAATCTTGCCGTAATTCACGCGATATTTTTGGCCTTCCAACGCCTTCTTCGTAATGTAAATCCATACGACAATTTCTAGCTGTAAAGTTTGATACGTAGGATTCGACTTATATGCCGTAAAATATGATAGGCACTGCATGATATCACGAGACGTACTTGACTCTCAATTCCAGTGTCAATCTAGCTTCATGTTGGCGTTCTATAACCACAAGTCTCATCTGATCATCTAGATTTTGACCAGTCGAAACTGTGACCACTTAACGTCTGGTTTTCGCACGACTCTTGTGACTAAGCGGAAGCTAACGCATTCGACCATCCTAGATGGATGTCGTTATCATTTTCTTCACACCTTTTGAGATATCTTAATACTTAGATATTTCCCATTCTTAACGACTAATGTGTTAGATACATCGATGTTGGGAATCCAAGAGGTAGCGAATCTTGGCAGATATAGTGTTTTTATACCTTTGTATATATATATATATACGAGTCAGTGGGTAAACGAAACAAGGCCACTGGATATATTTATTGGAAGTTATATGTATGGATCGAAACAGTTTGGTTCCGACGAATGTGAATCAAACTGTTTTGATCGATTGTATGCATTCTTGAAGTGGTGTAAAGATTGCTTGAAGTGGTGTACAGATTGTATATTAAGAAGGAGGCAGTCAGAATTTTGGATAATTCTTTATTAGCGCTTTATTCCCTTCAATCGAAGTCTTCAAGATAATACGCAGAAAATTTCTTGCTCCTTTTATACAAATCGAAAGACGATGTTCTTTTGTTTTGTTTAGAAGAGGAGAAATTTTGGTTTTTGGAGAAAGGGAAAAATGAGAAAGAAAAGAAGGGCAAGCAAGAAAGAGATAGAAACACAAAGAGTAAAGGAAGAGAGAAAGAGGTTCTTTTCAATTATATTTTATCAATGTGGTCAACCCATTGAAAGTTAATTAAGATTCAAGATGTTATTCTTGGTTCAGTCATTCTTTTCGAAACATCTCTTTCTCTTTCCCTCCTCCTCTCTTATTATATACATATTAACCTATTTTTAAATATAAAGTGATATAAATGTGGTCAACCTTTGAAATTAAATTGTAATTCAACATGTCATTCTTGATTCAAGAATTATTTTCGAAAGCATCTCTTTCTCACTCCCTCCTTTTGTCTTCCTCTCCTCTTTGCTTTTCTTTCACTTTCTTGTTTGTCCATCTTTCTCTCTTTCTCTCTTACTCCCTTTCTACAAAAAACAAAAACAAAATTTGTCATCTTCTAAACAAAACAAAATGACATCCACTTTTCAATTTATATAAAAGATGGAAGAAATTTTCTGTGCATTGTCTTAAAGATTTCGATCGAACGAACGAAAGCGTTGATAAAGAATTGTCCAAAATTCTGACTGCCTCCTTCTTCTTAATATATATATATATGTGTGTGTGTGTGTGCGTGTGTGTGTGTGCGTGTGTGTGTGTACGTGTGTGTGTGTAAATAATATGTGACAATCATTCGATGGCCAGATAACTAAAGAGATGGGAGCGTGGCTTTCCGCCCGACATCTGAAACTCGGAGTTTTATCATGACTACCGAATAATTGTCATATTATTTACAGATAAATTCGTCTCTGTTTACATAACATCGACGTCTCTTTCTTTCTTTTCTTGTCTTACCTTTTCAGTCAATCAGTCAATCAATACATATATATAT
>NC_068985.1:117014725-117016742 GCF_001194135.2 Octopus bimaculoides
TTGCCCACAAATGGCTAAACGTAGAGGGGACAAACAAGGGCAGACAAATGGATTAAGTCGATCACATCGACCCCAGTGCTTAACTCGTACTTCATTTATCGACCCCGAAAGGACGAAAGGCAAAGTCGACCTCGGCGGAATTTGAACTCAGAACCTAACGGCATACGAAATACCGCTAAGCATTTCGCCCGGCGTGCTAAGGTTTCAGCCAGCTCGCCGCCTTAAGCCCGCATAAGCTTAAGCCTGTTTTATTCTTGCTTTCACATTTGATGAGAAATCATTTATAGCTATGTGTGCAATACAAAGCAAAACATGTCCTGGATCTACAAAAAGACAGGCGCGCTGTGTTTCGAATATATATAAGGATAAACCTTATCTATCTATCTATCTATCTATCTATCTATCTATCTATCTATCTATCTATATAAAGATAAACCTGCTCGATAAGAATAACCCTGTTAGTACAAAACAAGTGTAAGACTATCAACAAGACCTTCTAAGTGATGCACATATACAGTAATGCTCATTTAAAGATACATATCCAACACATCAATTTCACAAGACTATTGAATAACGAGAGTTTTGAATAACCATCAAAATAAGCACTGTGGATATTCTCTCAGTAGCAGACAACATACCATCATGTCAGCTGATGTTACGACAAACAAATGACTCAGATATACAAAACTATATATGTATGTATGAGCAATACTGATTTAACAACAGATATGTATGGGATCTATTTATATATATGAATCTATTCATATTGTTGCTAAAGAGTCAATGGATATAGCAAGAAAGCATTAATATAATCTGGAGTATGCTCAATAAGATTGCTGGATACCAGCAACGCGTATTTATTTATATACATATATATATGCATATATATATTTGTGTGCGTGTGTGTGTGTGTGTGTGTGTGTGTGTGTGTGTGTGTGCGTGTGTGTGTGCGTGTGTGTGTTTGTATATACATATATGCATCACACATCACACATGATGTAATCGAAGAATTCTCTACAAGAACTTTTTGAGACGGGATTTTTATGTTTGGTACACAGTGTCCCTTTGAGATCACAAACCTCCTATAGCTTTTATATACACACACAAACACACGCGCGCGTACTCACACACACATATTTATATATACATACACATACATGTACGGCATCATAATCATCATCATTATCATTATCATTATCATTATTATTATTATTATTATTATTATCATTATTATTATTATTATTATCATTATTATTATTATTATTATTATTATTATTATTATTATTATTGAGTGAGAGAGCTGTGCATGCCATCAAAGTGACACGGGTAAAATATACGAAGCCCATTATACCCATCATGACTACCCGTCTGATAAGGGTACACCAGGCATATGCATCACAACCATATGTGCGTGACATGGTGATCTCATATCAAGATAAACAGCGCATGACCTCGCAGGTGGGACCACCACCACCATCATCATCATCATCATCATCATCATTTATTTATTTATTTATTTAACTATAATAATGTGGTCAATGACTTCGAAGTTTCAACCTGCTTTGCGTTATGAGCTACACATAACGCAAGAATTCTCTTGGCATATTAATTGCATTTCATTTGTTTTTTTCTGTACTCTTCTCGTATGTTCAATTCCTCACGTCGAATGATTTGAACATACGGCTAGTCTCGTGGTCCTCACTGAGTACAATGCAGAGGCGTATTACCAAATTACATTTCTAGTGAACTGTAAATGCATATGTGAACACGCCTGTGTGTATAAAAATGTGCATGTATACATATATTTAGTTATGCATTACTCTTTTACTTGTTTCAGTCATTTGACTGCAGTCATGCTGGAGCACTGCCTTTAGTCGAGCAAATCGACCCCAGGACTTATTCTTTGTAAGCCTAGTACTTATTCTATCGGTGTTTTTTTGCCTCGAACCGCTAAGCATCGGTTGTCATGCGATTTTGGGGGGACAAACGCAAACACACACATACATGCATACATATA
>NC_068985.1:117016885-117017740 GCF_001194135.2 Octopus bimaculoides
ATATATATATATATATATATATATATATATACATACATATATACGACGGGCTTCTTTCAGTTTCCGTCTACCAAATCCACACACAAGGCTTTTATCGGCCCGAGGCTATAGTAAAAGACACTTGCCCAAGGTGCCACGCAGTGGGACTGAACGTGAAACCATGTGGTTGGTAAGCAAGGTACTTACCACACAGCCGCTCCTGCGCCTATAATTTAATGTTAATTTATATGCATATTTGCATGTCGGAATTGGTTCAATAGTTCTTTATATACGTATATATTACATTCCATTCATATACTCGCAAGTGCGCACAAACCTAACATAAATACGTATACACCTGTATATACATATATATAATGTGTTATATATATTATATATATAAATATATATTATATATGCAATATATAGATAATACATATAATATACATACATACATACATACACACAAACACATATATATGTATATAATGCATGTAATTAATATATATATATATATATCTTGCATATAATATATATAAATTACATATAGATAGATATGTTTTTATTATAGCCACACAGGGCTGAACACAGAAATTGGACGAAATACAAGCGTAGAGTTTTTCATTTTCGAGGTGGGCTGGGTGGGACACACAAAGAAAAGTCAAATCAATAGGGATTGTAATCGTTGGGGTGTGTGGTGTACAAAAATTATAAATCTTCCCAAAAACGGGAATAAATATTGTTTACAGTTTAGGTGTATCCTTGGAGTGAAAAACCTACAAAAAAGCACCAAGGTCACCTCAGGCAGTTCAAAATGTACATAAAAGTAAGTACCTTTTCTCTCGTTTTCTCTTTTTGTTACAAATTAATGCTTAA
>NC_068985.1:117023510-117025531 GCF_001194135.2 Octopus bimaculoides
GATAGATAGATAGATAGATAGATAGATAGATAGATAGATAGATAGAAAGATAGATAGATAGATAGATAGATAGATAGATAGATAGATAGAAAGATAGATAGATAGATAGATAGATAGATAGATAGATAGATAGATAGAATATTTATAATATATATACCGAGAGCGCTCAGCTAGTATGAAAAAAATATAGATATACGAAGGCTATTATATTTATTTAATGAACATTGAACAGGTGCAATTGTTTTAGCAGCTAATAAATTGCCTATGACATGGCGAACTTCAGCTGATGCGCGTTAGGCCTAGATTTAAATATGTAATTTTAAAATTGAATTTGAAAAGTGACACACGAATATTACTAATTAAAATATGTACAGTATCGATGAATGTTTTAAAAATAAGATTAGCTAAGGGAAGTAACTCAAGTGCGATCCTAAAATGAATCTTATATAGTACCTTCTTGAGTTTTTGATGTCGCGTTAGTAATTTATTTGAAGGACGAAAGATTTTGCTTGAAGTAGATGTAAATATTGATCTCAGCGCGATATGAACTTACAACTTAAATAATTGGAATTTATAACATAAAGTAATTTGTTCGACGCTCCAACGCGTGTGTTAGCCTGCCGGGTCAAGCGAAAGTAGTCTAGACAGCAATAGAATTTGAAATTTCTTCGTACCTATATTTCCTGTCATGCACCAGAAATTTTAACTTCCAAAGATGTTTACATTATGAGAAAATATTAAGATAAAGATCATTCCTGAACCATAGAGACTTATTGGGCGAGTTTTCCGGTTTTCATGGCGTATATATTTCCCACTTGGACCGGCCGCCGGTCTGTCACAAGATTACTCAATTGAGTAGAGTGGAGCAACTGAAAATTGTTTTGCTCAACGCGTCCCACAGTCCAGGAATTGGAATTACAATGTATGGATCATGATATTCAACACACCTATCCACTAAGCCACACGCCTCCACTTACATTTATAAGAAAGGAATTATTTTATTGCAATTTATTGCAATATTTAAGTTGAGAATACAAAATATTGCTGACAATCAACGAAGTTATAATAGACATGATCAGCGAACGCAAAAAATGCATGAAATTATCTTTATATAATTTGTGGTACGTGTATGTGTATTTGTGGTACGTGTATGTGTCCGTGTCTATATATCTATATGAACGGAGATACAATGAGAGCGACAGAAAGATACACGCATACACACACACACACAAACACTCTCTCACACACACACATACGTGTGTGTGCTTATATATGAGTGTATGTTTGTGGATATGAAACAAAAGTAAACTTTCATAACATGCATAATAAAATATTTTATATTTAATCTTGTTTCAAGATATTTTTTTCGGAAACTTAACCAGGAATATATTCTCGCATGTCAAAGGTCGACAACCTGTGCTACGGGTATTTCTAAACGTATTTAAGAAATGTTATTCCCTCTTAGAATAAAAGTAACACTAAACAAACGATAGTGTATCGTCGTTGCCTTTATCGGACATATTTTAATAACAGAAAGCTATATGAGAAATCACCAGTCACTATATTTATCAATTATTATTAGTGCATGTTCTTCCTGTGTTTACACGGGAATGTATTATTTTCTGGAAGTTGAATGTCTTAAGCTTATAAAGCAAGCTTTTTCTTCTAAAGACCTTATTTTCCTATTCTAGTTGTTACAACAAGTAGGCTCTAAGTTTTTTTGTATGAGTATCTGTATGTATGTCAATGTTCAATTTTATTTCAAGATTTGTTGCCAACAGAGAGACATGGTTTCTAACCTAGATCTAAGGCTCCTTAATTGAAATTTCAACATCAGCATGGGTACATATGTACACATGTATGTATGTCATTGTTCAATTTTATTTCAAGATTTCTTGTCAATAGAGAAAGAACCGGTTTCTAACCTAGATCTAAGGCTCCTTAATTGAAATTTCAACATCAGCATGGGTACATATGTACGCATGTATGTATGTCATTGTTCAATTTTATTTCAAGATTTT
>NC_068985.1:117025547-117027113 GCF_001194135.2 Octopus bimaculoides
TGGTTTCTAACCTAGATCTAAGGCTCCTTAATTGAAATTTCAACATCAGCATGGGTACATATGTACGCATGTATGTATGTCATTGTTCAATTTTATTTCAAGATTTTTTGTCAATAGAGAAAGAACCGGTTTCTAACCTAAATCTAAGTCTCTTTAATTGAAATTTCAACATCAACAACAGGGTATTTTTGTTTTCGTAAGTATATATGTATGTATGTATGTATGTATGTATGTATGTATGTGTGTATGCATGTGTGCAGATATGTATGTTTTACTTTATGTATGTATTCTCATGCATATATTTGCATATTCAGAAACGCTCATATACATTTAAATGCTAAAGTTCTGGAAATTTTTACAGATTTTTACAGTTCCAGTGATGGCTTAGATCTGCAGTCTCGGAAAAGGCTTTCTCCTTTCTGGTGTCTCAAGATTGGTATTTAGATTGTGTTTTACATATCCCTGGGTCCCAATAAATACAGGTATACACCTGAAATTGTAATCTGGATAGAGTAACTGCAGATTTCTCAATAGTTCAGTGTAGGTATTCTCTTATTTACTGATCTACAGTTTTATGTCAACATCCGCTGGGCAACTAATTTCCACAACTGTGCACAGTTTCTCTTCTCCATTCCAAATCAGTATATCAGGTATGTTGTGCTTACATTTTATTGAGATCTTCCCTGGGACATTCCACCAGTACTCCTTTTTGTTATAAGTGGCTATGGCTTCTACCATATTGCGGGTTCTTATTTCTTTGTATTCGGGGTTATCCTTTCGACGGATTTCATCATAGAGTGTCCTAGCTACATCATGTCTCATTGGTAAATAATACCGGGATGACTTATTCGAACAACTGTTTATGTATGTATGTATGTATGTATGTATGTATGTATACGTGAAGATTTGTATGTTTTGTTTTACGTATGTCTTCCCATGCATATACGTGCATATCTAGACATGCTCATATATATTTAATGATAAACGTCTAGAACGTTTTACAGACTTTTACAGTTCCAGTGATGGGTTTGATCTGTAGTCTTTGAATCAGCTTTGTCCTTTCCGGGTTTCAGAAGTCTTATTTCTCAAGATTGGCATTCAGGTAGTGTGTCACATATCCTAGTTCCCCAATAATTACAGGTATAACCTGAACTTGTAATTTGGACAGAGTAACTGGAGATTTTTTAATTGTTCAGCGTAGGTATACATACATATATACATGCATGCATGCATACATACATACATACATAAATACATACATAATACATACATACATATATACATACATACATACATACATACATACATACATACATACATACATATATAAGGTATGGGAGGTATTAGTATACAGAAGACCAAATTAACTTATTATTTCCTTGTATCTAACCATCTCACATCGTCTGTGATGAAATGATATGTCTAATATCTCAGAAACAGCTGTAAGACTAACTTTCTCTTTATAAATATCCTGAAACTTCCACACTGCCTTGGCTTTGTTGTCTTATTTTATTTAACACATATATGTATATATAGATAGATGTATATTGTTCCAGTTTTAATCGT
>NC_068985.1:117027386-117030962 GCF_001194135.2 Octopus bimaculoides
TGAAAAAAAATTAATATTTTTTTTTTTTTAATCTGAATGAAAAATTTGAAATTGACACTTTAATTACCTTCTTTGAAATATTATTCAGTCATTAATCATTTTAACTACATTCCGGCTATAGTTACCGCTTATTCCTTTCTTTTTTATATATATGGCTTTATATGCTATTTTTTCTCTCTTTATTTCAATTAATCCACCTTCACTAAAAGTGAAACGGAGAGAACAGTTTTCTATTTACTAGAATTAAGCTGTCACTTACATCCTACTGTCAAAAAACGTTCTTTTCGCGCGTTAACTCTCACGTTTTCTCTTCTTTCACCAACTTTTCTTTTTTTTTATTTTCGGTACCGAACAATTATTTATGGCAGCCTTAATTTCTTTACTTCATTAGTCACAAGACCACCGATTGTTGATGCTGTTGTTGGTGATGTAGTAGTAGTAATATTAGTAGTAGAAGTGGAGGTGATGTTGTTGCTTAACCCCATGTCACCTCAGATCGTGCAGACATGTGATCAAAGACATTTCAACTATGACCATTTTCTATTGATGTTGTCGTTGCTGCTGTTGTTGCAGTGGTTATTGTTAATATTTAACCCAAGGACGGAACTGTTTGAGCAGCCCTAAGATCAGAAAATGTTCTTCCTATGACCATATCATTTATCGTTCGGGCACTGCATATCGTGACGGCATTATCAAGTCATTGTCTCACTCTCCTCCGTCTGTTTCTCTCTCTCTCTCTTTCTCTCTCTCTCTCTCTCTCTCTCTCTCTCTTTCTATCTATCTATCTATCTATCTATCGATCGATCAATCTATCTTTCTCTTCCTCTCTCCCTTCCTTTTTAAAGACAGCTACTTATAATATGAAGAAGATAGGACTGTTTTAGCAATTCTAGTGACTATTTAGAACAGAGGTTCCCAACTTGAGTTTACATGGGCCCTGAGGACCCATATAAGATTTCTGGGTGTGGGGAGAACGTAACAAAATAGTAAACTGGGGATCCATAAAATCATTTTAAGGGCTTCTGAAAAAACTTTACTTTAGATGTGTGTATTGGTATGTATTGCAAGAAACAGTGAGGCTTCTTTCTCTAACATTTAAATAGTACAATCTACACACGTTAATGTGTGAAAAACAAAATAGGAATTTTGAAAGACGTCTCTATAAAACTAATTTTTAAATATCGAATGGTTCTGGGTGTCCACCAGGATGAAATAGTAACCAAAGTGGTCCAGAGATAAAAGAATGTTTGAGAATCTGTAGTTTAGGTCCTCTAGGGACTCATTATATTTCAGAAATTTTGATTTGTTTAGCCTTATACGAGAAAGTTTTAGCTGCTATATCTTCGAGCATGCAGGACTGGTCACGGTGAGGTACCAGGCAGGTTTTCATCTGCCAGATTTTTCATATTGAAATGAGACTAAAATCTATATATTTAAGAAGAAAGTATAATTTATTGTAAGCCTTTGTATATGCAGACTTGGAAATATTTCAAAGCAACAGAGTAAAGGAAAGGCAGGCCGTTGAAATCTGTTCACCTTACAGCATTTGAGGAAAGCATCTTCTCTGACTATTCAGCGACATCCATCTTACCCTCTTCAATTCTATAGTAATATTCGTTAATTACATTATTAAAGAATACCTTATTGAACTGAATACAGGAAAAGTAGCTGACAGTTTAACATATAGTATTATTACGATGGTAGAAACTCATCCTTTTATTGCCAACTCATTTATTGTTTTAATGTTTCTTCAGTCCTAGAACTCATAGTGTACACAGTTTCTATGGCATGTAAATGACCAGGACGCCGACCCATGACAGGGTTCAACGCCAGCAATTGCAAAAGAAGGAAAAGTCGATTACATTGACTCCAGTAACTGACACGTACTTTAACCCTTAAATGACGATGCTTCAAATTTTTTTAGATGGATACTCTCATTATCTAAAAAAAAAATGTGAATAAAGTACGGCATTTGCAAAAATAAGATTGTAAATTTTATTGTACGAGAGACTAATAAATATTATAGTTGTTGCACTTATTTAAAGTCAGTGTAAAAATAACTCTTAAGAGACAGCTTTCGTATTTTGCCTGTTTGGCACAAACAATCATGCAATTTTTGTCGCCGTTTAAGGGTTAATTTATCGATCCCGAAGTAATAAAAACCAAAGATGTCTTCGTCAAGATTTAAAATCATAACGGAAAGAGCTGGAAGGAAAACGGTGAATCAGTTTGACCGATGCGTCAGCTAACGATTCTGCCATCTTGTCGTCTTTACAAAATGAATTAACTTCAGGTAAATGCAGTTCACACATGACAGTAAATATTACCGCTCTGAGGTACAATGTACGTTTCACGAATAAACTATTACCTTGCAGTACTGGGCTCAAACCTTGATGCGAAAGTAACCTAGACTGTGAGTTTGTGATCTTCCAAACCGATTTGATCAGGATACACTCAATGGTGACGAAGTCCGTGGTTCGCTGCCGGATCAAAATCATAAAGTATGGCACACATTTGTATTTATTTATTTAATTGTTTAAGGGCAGCGTTTAAATGAAAATAGCACTGACAGATATTAGGGACGAATGACCATAATATAAAAGATAAAGGAGTAGTAGACAAACGATGGGTGTTTCTCTCTTTTGCAATTCTGAATGTGGAATTCACTTCTATATTTTTTATACAAATCTTAAACTGCAAAACACATGATATCGCTGATGATAACATTTCACGAACAAACATGGTGGTGCGGCACATAAAAAATCATTAGAGCATTACAGAAAATCCGTTATTCTGTTTCTTCCGGCTCTTTACGGAATGAGCTCAATTCCTACAAAGGTTGAATTATTCCTTGAGGACATAAAATAAATATACATACGGTGGTGCTCCAGCATGAACGCAGCCACTTGGCTGAAACCCATAAATAAATAATATATATATCTTTCTACTTGTTATACAATAGATTTCAACGCTTCAAAAGCAAACTTGTTTGTTTACATATGACGTTATATATATATATATATATATATATATAGGCAGAACTTCCAGTCATGCGATCTAACATGTCAACTCGAGAAGCCAAGAAAAAACGCATTGCAGGTTTACTTCGTGCTGGGGTTGCAATTAGACTTATAACTGAGACTGTCGAGACCTCTGTGATGACGGTCTATAACGTTAAAAATCGACTGCTGGATATGGGAGGCTTAAAGAGAAATCTAGGAAGGGGAGGCATAAATAAAAAACGGGATACTACATTTCTTAAATCTCTCAAACCCAAAATTTCGGAAGACACAACAACAAACACGAGAAAACTGTCCGTGGACATGAAGTTTAAGCCAGAGGCCACCAGAATTGCTGTACACACTGATTTACAGTTGGGGCCATATGTGAGAACCCCGAGACACCTATAGACCCATGCAATGAAAGCCAGGGGGCATGAAAGGGCCCAAAAATATTGTGATGTCTGAAGCACAATGGACAATTACTTCTTTAACTTTCTAAAAGACATCTCAACGCTTCTAAAAGCAAGCTTCGTTTGTTTATTTACGTTTGTCGTAATTTGAACTTAGTATATAT
>NC_068985.1:117031737-117036333 GCF_001194135.2 Octopus bimaculoides
ATATATATATATATATAAACATACATATGCAAGCAGTTTTACTCACACACGTACAAACATACATGCGTGCACATATATGTAAGCATGTAAACACACATACAAACAATTATTTAGACGTGTACAAACGTACGCTGTTACACATATAATTACACACGTAGAACTACAAACATACTCGCATAAATCATACGTTTACTCAAATCTGAATACAAACACATACATTTTTGCTCACACATAGCAAGTTACACACACAGATACACACATACACATACACACACACACACACACATACTTTTGCTCGCATTATTTTTCTCACATACATACGCACATACAAATACAAACGCACAAACATGCAAATAAAACACACACATATACAAATAACAGCACACATACGCACAATTTCACTGACCCATACAAACATACACACAATTGTACTCATACATACAGACTTATATACACAAATTGTTCTCACATACAAATACACACGTACGGTCTTTTACTCACGAATATACAGACACAAACACAGAGATGCATACAAATAGCAGCACGCAAATATACATACATACACGCGCACACACTTTAACTCACTAACATGTAAACACACACACACACACACACACACACACACACAGATGCACAGACACACGAATACAAACATACCCATACACACAAGGTTTCACATGCGCACGCACAATGAGATTCTGTCGAAGAAGCATATTTTAGAAAAGACAATTTGATCATCTGTGGCCGTGTTTTCTCTTAACGATGGCAGAGTTGACTGACAGTGTTGGTGCAGTAGTGGTAGTGGCAGCAGATGCAACAGCAACAGCAGCTACTATCATCATTATTATTATTATTAGTAGTAGTAGTAGTAGTAGTAGTAGTAGTAGTAGTAGTAGTAGTAGTAGTAGTAGTAGTAGAAGCAGCAATAGTAGTAGTAGTAGTAGTAGTAGTAGTAGTAGTAGTAGTAGTAGTAGTAGTAGTCAAAGATAATGGTGACCTCGATAGTGCCTTTGATGATGGTGCGGTGGGATGAACCGTTTGCTCATGGGACAGACGTCTTAGCGGTATTTCTTCAGACTCTTAAGTTCTGCGTTCAAATCGCAAACGCCTTTCATCGACTCTTTATCATCAACGTCATCATCAACAACATTGACATTATTGTTTCGTACCGTAGGACGGTTTGCTCGGCTTCCATGGCATATAAGTGATGGAAGATCAAAACGTTACCCTATTAGGGGTCACCACTCCGTTAGAGCGGATAGCACTGGAGCAATGTGAAATAAAATGCTTCCTTCGAGAACCCAATGAGCCGCCCTCTTCGAATGGAAATCACGATTTTGAGTCAGCTCTAACCACCAGCTATGTTTTCGGGATCGATAAAATAAAGTACTAACCATGTACTTGGGTCGATATTCTTTTCTACTCTAGGCACAAGACCCGAAATGTTGGTGGGAGAGGCCCAGTCGATTAGATCGACCCCAGTACGCAACTGGTACTTAATTTATCGACCCCGAAAGGATGAAAGGCAAAGTCGACCTCGGTGGAATTTGAACTCCGAACGCAAAGACAGACGAAATACCGCTAAGCATTTCGCTCGGCGTGCTAACATTCCTGCCAGCTCCTCGCCCTAGTTATTCTTTTCTGCTTTAGGCACAAGGCCCGAAATTTTTGGGGAAGGGGGACAGTCGATTAGATCGACCCTTGTACGCAACTGGTACTTAATTTACCCACCCCGAAAGGATGAAAGGCAAAGTCGACCTCGAAGGAATTTGAACTCAAAACATAAAGACGGACGAAGTATCGCTAAACATTTCATCCGGCATGCTAACGTTTCTGCCAGCTCGCAGTTTTGTATAACGTCTATATTATAACTGAATAAATAATGTATATATGTACATACCTACATATATATGTCTATATCCATGCATATATGAGTACAGGACGTCAAAATAGATTACAAAATGAAAATCGAGAACATAAAAAAAAAACATGGAAAACGAACTTTTTTTCGAACAACGAAAGAAACAAATAGAGAAACGAGACCGGCAACATAAGGAACAATCCCTTCATCAGTTGTCCCCTGTCTTATTATCTACTCCGCGTTTCGAACGTTGGGACAAGACGCGACTTCGTTAAAATAGTCGTTTCTGCAAAGCAGATGAAATGAAATTGGGGATTTTTGCGGAGGGTTAAAGTGGTTACAAATGCAGGACAGTAAGAACAAAACAGTAAACACAAAACGGTAAGGGTTGTTAAGCCATAGCGAGGTAAAGTGGTGAACTCTGGAGAAACGTGCTATGACAGGAGACAGGCATAAGTAGGTCTTGTCTCTTGTAAAGCAAGAAGAAGAAAGAACGATAGCCGGTAGTCAAGTGTGAGCAACGAGCGAGTCAAGGAGGAAGAGTGACGGAGGGAGAGAGGGAGAGAAAGAGAACTGTGAAGGGGAAAGGAGAAGAAAAACAGAAAGAAAATAAGAATAATAGCTGAATAAAGTGAGAACTGAGATAGGTGTAGAGTGCGTCTCAGAATGATTAAGATAAAACTTACTTGGAAATGGAAATGGATACGTGGCGTTCGATCACACAATAATATAAATAATTATATAATGATATAAATAAAGTGTAGGCGAGCTAAGCGCCTACCCTTTTTTATGCAAAATATTTGTATCTTATCCTGTTCAGACTATATTATTAGCATTATCCTGCAATTGAGAATTTAAAATCACAACTTTAACTTTCTAAGACATCTCAACGCCCCTAAAATAGCAAACTTCGTTTGTTTGTTTACGTTTATCGTAATTTGAATTTATATATATATATATATATATAATATATATGTGTATATATATATGTATGTATATGTATATGTATATATGCATTTATACATACATATATGTACATACCTACATATATATATGTATATGTATATGTATACATGCATATATGGGTACAGGACGTCAAAAAGTGTGAACAAAATGAAAATAGGGAACATAAACAAAACACAGAAAATGAACATTTTTTCGAACAACGAAAGCAACAAATAGAGAAACGAGACAGGCAACATAAAGAACAACATAAGACATTATTCTCCAAATTTTATCGGGTTTAAATCATCTTATTAACTCCCAATTCTAAATTCTAAATTCCTTTTTTCCTTCTTTTCTTCGCTCCTTGTCGTACCTCCAACGGCCTTTTCAAATAAGTTACGTAGCAATCTTCTCTACCTACAGTTATCACATTCGGTTAGAATGTCTTACGGTTAATCTGGTTCCTATCACCTATTCCTTTGGAAGGAACCATTTGTAATCTTCGAAACATATGTTGGAAATAAAAGAATTCATTTAACATATGCGTATTACTAATTTTTTATCTTTACTCAATTGTCCAAAATAACAGGAAGTTTCTACCTCATAAACAGGAGTTACACCACAATCATTTTGTGATCTTTGCTACCCTGGTATCTATTAACCAATTTATTTTGTCGGAGTTAATTATTAACTAAGAGAAAATAAACACATACACACATATATATATATATATGTTAAATCTCTGAACGAGGTGTTAACAGTAACTGCACGATAAAGTGAAGTATATTTGCCATTTAAATGTGGCTGACCCCTAAGGGTGGATGTTACTGTTGCTTTTAGCCCCAGGAGAACATCTCCTCCAGCTGGCTTATCGACACATAATATATATATATATATATATATACCACAGACTTCTTTCAGTTTCCGTCTAGGAAGTCCATACACAAGGCTTTGGTCAGCCCAGGGCTATAGTAGACGACACTTGCCCATGTTACCACGCAGAACTCCGAACCCGAAATATATAATAAAAAAACATATATATATGTGGGGTTTCGGCTCAAGGCCTGTTACCATGCTGGAGCCCCACGAACAAGTACTTTTACACCTTTATTAATCCACCTTGAAAAGTTGGCTTTTGATGAAAGAGTGAATTTGATGCAGCTGTACTCATTCCTAATTCTTGCTGTGAAGTATAAGACTCTTGGCAGTAAGATATCCAGTTCAGTTTTGAAGACATCTGATCTCTCCAACGCACTGACTGGATTTTAACCTCTCACGGCAACTTCACTGTAATTTGGCGACAGTAACCAACATGCATCTATTTTCTCGACGTTAACCCACAAAATTGTAATAATTGTTAATGAAGAAAACAAAAGAATCGCTTAATTACGCTAACTTCAATTTAAAGAGATAAGTGAACGTCACTGTTTAGTCAACTCCGGGACGATAACCGATTCTCGATTCCTAAAATGATTCATGGTGCAGCAGATATCAGCTACAAAACGTATTTCTAGATATTTCGAATGGAACCACGGCTTATATCCGTGATGACGGTAAGTTGAAAATTACCATTCTCAAGAATGAAGCTATTTGAAACGCAATAAATTCATTCACTTATCCTTTTCGCAGGTTAAATCTACCATAAATAGAACTAAAGTTGTACAAATTTATAATTGCACAAGGACAATATGCATATATACGTGTATGTGCGTGTCTTTGTGTGGTGTACGCAGCCATTTGCACATATACATAAATTACATATATGTATATATATATATATATATATATAT
>NC_068985.1:117037104-117037926 GCF_001194135.2 Octopus bimaculoides
ATATATATATATATATATATATAAAACCATATCCATACGCCGTTTCTGTTACAGATACCATTTCGGTCCATTTCATTCTCAATTCCTATTTTCATAAGAATCTAATTCTATGAGAAAATTGGATGGAATTAGAACAGCTCTATTCTGTTGGTTCAGTCGAACAGTTCCGCCGTTATTGAAGCAAATATAAGTTATTAAGGCATTATCTAAATCGGGATTCTGGTCCGGTGGCGATAACGATGATGATGATGATGGTGACGGCCAAGATGATGATGATAATGATGATGGTGATGATGATGATGATGATGATGATGATGGTGATGTTGATGATGTCGACGACAGGGACAGCAACGACGACAACGGTGACAGTGATGGTGATGATGATGATGTTGATGATTTTATGGCTGTAGTAGTCGTTGTTGCGAATTAGTATCGGTGATATGATGATGATGATGATGATGATGATGATGATAGTAATGACGCTGACGATGTTGATGACGACAGGCGAATGATGCTGTTGAATATAATGATGATGTGGAGGAAGAGGATGGCGAGGAGGAGGAAGTGGAGGAAGAGGATGGAGAGAAGGCGGAAGAGATGGAGAGGATGGAGAGGAGGAGGAGGAGGAGGAAGAGGGAGAGGAGGAAGTGGATGAAGAGGAGGAGGAAGTGGGTGGAGAAAGTCATTTGCGTTAGCGTTTGATGTGGTGGCCATGACAATGAGATGGGTGTGGATGACGAGGTGCAGGAGGACTGCTAGAGGATTGTAGTAATGATGCTGCTGTTGTTGATGATTATGATGATGATAAGGAGGAGGAGGAGG
>NC_068985.1:117041399-117045459 GCF_001194135.2 Octopus bimaculoides
ATCATTACACATGTGTAGAGCAATTAAAAGTGGACGACAAGAGTAAACTACTTAATTACTGCACATGGCTTCTGAATAGCTGTTACAGGCTATCGAAATAACACAAGGATATTTGGAAACGAAAGGCTGGGTACGTTTTCGTGCGTATAGATTTATTTTTGTAGTTACATGAACCTACGGAACCCGGACTTCTTTTGCATACTCCATCCCGTGTATTTGTGCGTATATATACAGTCGCGGCCATAATATAAGGGTATTGAAATATTTATTATAGAAAATTAACAAAACGTGGAGACTAGATATTCAACATATATTGAGATATATCTAATATCTATCTTTCGTGGAAATTTCAAGTGAATGAAATAACTATTTCGTAAGTTATGAGGAAATAAACAAATTATTTTCCACACTGCAACGGCCAAAAGTTAAGGGTCACTTAGAAAAACAATGAAAAGTGGAACAAGAACAGAAAAGAAACCCTTACCATTAATATTTTGAGAACATTCCTTTACTATCAATGACCTCCTGATATCTGTTACCGCAGGACTGAATTAATTCCTTGCAAAATGATGGAGTAATATTGTCCCATTCGTTTTTCAATTATTCATCTTGGTTCTTTGGATTTCGAAACCATCTCCAATAATCTTCCAGGTGTTTTCTATAGAGTTGAGATCGGGAGTTTGAGGTAGCCAGTCCATGAAATCAACCCCTTTATCGCTCACAAAATCTTTGACTCTCTTCGCAGTGTGACAGCGAGTATTGTCGTGCATGAAGATAGGAGGTTGAACTGACGAGGATCGGAGATATCGAAGGGCACGCTGTCTAAGAAACTGCTTGTAGATTTCAGCATTGACAGTCATTGTAAGCGAATAAGTGGACCGTGTCCAGCAGCGGTGATCACTCCCCATCCCATGTAATGGTATAGGGAATGCGTCCCTCATACTTCCCTGTCTTCTTCACACACGCACAAGATAAACTTTCGCCACTTCTTCGGCGGACTTATATCTCACCGTCGGAATCAATCACATTAAACTTCGATTCATCGCTAAAATGAACCTGCTACCACCGTTCTGTCCAAACGACATGTTCGTGAGCGAAACGAATACCGGCTCTTTGATTCTTCTTGGAGACCAGAGCTTTCTTTACTGGTCCAGAGCAAGCAACACATAGCTTTGTAACCACCAAGAAGCTGTTTTGCGCGATAGGGTGACATCGGAAGTGGAGCTAAATTCGTGAGATAACTCAGCAGCACTCTTAAACCTATCTTTCAGTGACATTCTAACCATAACACGATCGAGTCTTGGTGAGGTTTTACGAGGTCTATCGGTTTGGGATTTAGCATCTGTCGATCTTGATGTAGAATGGTGCCCCGTGAGTGATTTACCATAACTTCATAACCCATCTGACGCCTTAATGCAGCCGATTCCGAATTACCGTGTAAACAGTTGACACGTGCATCCATAATTTAATTCTTAGGCCGAATCAGAGTGACCCATTGTATGATATGACTGTTGCTACTTTTTTTAATTACATGTAAAATTCACCGGGGAAACTTCTATACGGGTTCCCTGTATCCAATTTAATCCAAACGATATTGGTTCATTAGACACTATAGAAAATATGAAAATATTATTTGCTCTCGTTATCATGGAATCGGTTTGAATGGGACCAAAGAAGTTGCGAAGCAAACGATTTAGCCAGTCGGTAATACAGCATATGCATTTGCACAGTCTGGATAATTTTGCTGCATTCCACTTTTCTGTAATTAAGATGAGAGAAGTGTGATAGAGCTTGATGTTGTTTAAATTTCTCTTCCGCTATATCAGCTTAGAATTTATGCACAGTTAAGTACAGCCTGTCTGACAATCTTTTCACGGAAATACGTTTGTATTTCTGCTTGTGCACTTAGTCTTTGCCAATTCTGTTGCTTAACTTGTTATTAAATTTTTCATATTAGAGGACAATGGTATTTTCATATGTCGTACAGCTGTATGTCGTCTTTAGATTTGTTCTATTCAATAATATAGATCACCGATCCAGAAAATTATCTGTAAGAAATAGTTTACAAGTCGGTTTAACCACCTAAGTGAATTGAGGCTAAATTCACCTGAAGACACAAAATTACATGCTTACTTTCAGTCTGTACTGAAACCATTATATAAGACACGTATGATAATAAATTTATTTGATTAGACGAGGTAATGGTTAATTATTTACCGTGAGCCATTACACTCAATACTTCCATCCTCAAACTTTTAACTACGGTGATTGCTTCTCATTCTCTTTTGCTTTAGTGACTGGCATGTGTATTCCTAAACTTGCTAAATGGTTATACGATCCAAGAATTGAAATTACCATAATTTTAATATCACATGATTTCATCATACCCTTGCTTGGCTAGTTTCATGCTATTAACTCTAGAGCTGGGTTCTCAATAGGTGTGACTACTACGGGTCAGAGAAAACCTGGGAACATTAGTTGTAAAAGAGTGGTTCTACACTCCTCAAACATGGATCACCGGAACCAGGGCTCCACTTCCAGATGCAGTTTAAAGTCATGACCAGGACGTTGAAGTGTGGAATGCGGCATGCTTGGTGTGAACTATATCCGAAAATAAATCTGACCGAATCAATGGCGGATATCACTAGATAATGAGATAAGGAAGAGTCATCAAACTGTCAATGGCCGGAATAAACTAGTTCAGTTTACGAACAACTATCACCTATTGATGTGGCGAGCGCAGATATGACATATCAGCTAGTAAAAAACTAATATGACCAAAAGGAGAAGTGAGCTGTCCATGCCGCCTCGCTTGATCGGGACATTTGGCGCAGAGGAGTTCCATTGGTCTGGGAAAGTCACCCGATCGGATGATAATTATAACTCAAATACATTAGTTTTCCCTAAAATATCTTACGGTCTTCTGAGAACAGGAGTCATATACTATAACCCTTGAAGTTTTATCATTTCTAACGCAGCCAAGAGGAATGATTCACACTTCACAATCAAAACACAATGATATATGTCCCTTGCCATATGTTCACCCACATTAGGTAAGATCGTGAACTCTGAACCATGTTAAAAAACAATATTTTGCAAACGTGATTGATATTTGGATGAAAGTGATAATATTTTTAGTCTCAGATGGTTATTCAGCGCTCCCAAAACTGAAACGAAATCACAATATATAATTTCTGAAAGCTTCTATTCATTATACATACAATTACATACACACATACATACACACATATATACGTTTATATTCATATACATCTATGTATATGTGTGTGTGTATAAGTTTCTGTATATATATACATATATATATATGTGTGTGTGTGTGTGTGTGTGTGTGTGTGTATGCCTACACACACACACACACATATATATAGAGAGAGATAGAGAGATAGATAGATGTACATACAACATTATTTATATACATATATGTATATAAATGATATAATCTGAGAACATTGCACACATACACATACACACGTACTCACGCACATACACACACATATATATATATATGTACATCTTATCATATGTGTGTGTGTGTGTGTGTGTGTGTGTGTGTGTGTGTGTGTCTGTGTGTGTGTGTAGCTTTGTATATGTCTTTGTGTTTTCGTTTAACATTTTTCTGACAAATTTGTAAATACATCATCGATAATGTATTTTCATATTCATTAATTAATTTTTAAACGTCATCTCGAATCATCTTATTAATTTTAATATCCACTTTTTCTTTCGTAATGCCATCTCCTTCAATCACTTATGACAAACTTTTTCTTCTTGTTTTTTATATATTTATGTCTGTTTTTTTTTGTGTGTGTGTCTGTTTTGCTTTTGTATTTTGCTTTTTTTTTTTTTTTTCTTGGGTTTTCACGTTATACACACCAGAAATAAATCGACTTGAGCTGAGAACAAAACAAGAAGAGGAAACACAAAAATACGATACAATATATACTGAAAGAAATTAAATAAAATTTGCATTCGAAATCGAAATTTAAATATAACAATATCTTTTTTTGTCTTTTGCTTTACTGCATTAAGGTGTAAGGGA
>NC_068985.1:117047246-117048941 GCF_001194135.2 Octopus bimaculoides
GTGTGTGTGCGTGCGTGTGTGTGACCGGCTTCCACAAGGTTTCCATCTACCAAATTCACTCACAACAGATTGGTCGCCACGGAGCAGCACATCTGTAGTCAACCCCAAATTCCGTGGTGGCAAATCCAGAATGAAAAGAAAACAAGAAAAGTCCTTATGCTTTATGAAGCAATTATATACAATCTTGCGAACAGAGAAAGACCTTAGCTCTAACAGAACAATTTACTGCATCATCTCTCAGTAAAACTGAGGACCTTAGATTCTGTCTTGATCTGCTGAAACCCAGCTCTTAAATTGTAACTTATTCTCTTTAGGAAGTGGACTATGTAGTTCTAAAGGATAATCCTGGAGAGAATATCGATGTAAATATCTATATGACTGGTGCTGTCAGTAGCAAAATAAATAGAATTATCATATTTCATCTGTGAAACATTCCTGGTCTTTCTTAATTGTTTCTAGTTGATAACTCAACTGGGAACATTTAAATTCAGTTATAATATATACGTTATACAAGGCGGCGTGCTAGTAGAGACGTTAGCATGCAGGGTGAAATGCTTAGCGAGACTTCGTCTGTCTTTAAATTTTGAGTTTAAATTCCGCCGAGGTCGACTTTGCCTTTCATCCTTTAGGGTAGATAAACTAAGTACCAGTTGCGTACTGGGGTCGATCTAATCGACCTTTCCCCTTCCCCTAAAATTTCAGGCCTTGTGCCTAGAGCAGAAAAGATTTTTAATGCGGCGATCTGGAAGAATGGTTAGCACGCCGGGCGAAATGCTTAACGATACTTCGTCTGTCTATATGTTCTGAGTTCAAATTCCGCCGAGATCAACTTTGCCCTTCATCCTTTCGGGGTCGATAGATTAAGTACCATTTACGTACTGGGGTCGATATAATCGACTTAATCCGTTTGTCTGTCCTTGTTTGTCCCCTCTGTGCATAGCCCCTTGTGAGCAGTAAAGAAATTAGAAACGTTAGCATACTGGGAGAAATGCTTAGCGGTATTTCGTCTATCTTTGCGTTCTGAGATCAAAGTCCGCCGAGGTCGACTTTGCCTTTCTGGGGTCGATAAATTAATTGCGAGTTACGTACTGGGGTCGATCTAATCGTCTGGTTCCCTGCCCGAAATTTTTGGGCTTCGTGCCTAGAGTAGAAAAGAATATATATGTTATATTTAAGGAACTGAACCAGAAGTTTTCCCGTTTCTGAAAAATGCTGAGTCGTATTGGCTTCAGCTTGCTACTGTGTAAGTTCAAATCCAGGTGAAATCAACTGTGCCTGTTACCCTTTCAGATTTGATAAACTAAAGTAGCAGTCAAGTACTAGGGTCGATATAATTTATTAAGCCCTTCCCTTAGAAAAATTACTAGCCTTGTGCCATAATTTGGTATCATTATTATCAGTTACTGCATATGTATGTGCATGTGTGTGTGTGTACTGTGGAGTGTATATTATTGTCTATTAGTAGTTGGGGTTGAGGTAGCAGTGTAGACGATGTTGGTGATGCTGGTGGTTGTCATCATCATCATCTTTGGTGTCATCAACAATAACTTCCACATGATAATCGTCATCATCATCAGCAGCAGCAGCATCAGCACCATCATCATCATCATCATCATCATCATCATCATCGTCATCATCATCATCATCATCATCACCACCATCATCATCACCATCATCATCATCATCATCATCATC
>NC_068985.1:117050664-117052809 GCF_001194135.2 Octopus bimaculoides
GGAGTAGATAAGTTCAGAATGAGCTTGCTGAAGATTTCAAGCAGCAAGAGCAGTCGAGTAATCCTGAACAAGATATTGCTTTCACTGATGCTATACACAATGCGGCCTTGACTGAAATAAATCATATTATTTTGATGGGAGGTGAACTTATAGAAAATTTAGGTCTACCACTAACCAATAGAGGGTATCTTAACAGTCTGTCTACTGAAATAATAAGGTAAATTTCCTTTGATATGGACGTTCTGACCATATACATAAATGATAATCTTCCCAAGATTCTATCAGATCAATGTCGTATATATTCCACTGATATAGAAAGTATTAAGAATATCATAGTAGGACTTTATTTCTTAGATTCTCCGAGAGGTACTGGGAAAACATTTGTAATTAAACTTCTCCTGACTGAAGTCCATCAAGAAAATGAAATATCTTTAGCTACTGATACTTCTGGGATCGCAACAACATACTACCCGGAGGTCAGACTGCCCATTCAACATTCAAGTTACCTTTAGATTTATTTAACAAAGAAGATCTAGTTTGTAATATACCTAAAAATCTGCAATGAGTAAACTAGTACAATGATGTCACTTAATTGTCTGGTACGAATGCACCATGGCCCACAAAAAAGATTTTGAAGTTGTGGACAGAACATTACGAGACATTAGAAATTGTAATTTCATTCTGGGAAATGTCACAGTATTATTCTCAGGAGACTTCCGACAAACACTACCTATTGTTCCAAGAGGAACAAAAGTGGATGAGCTCAGTGCTTCAATAAAGTCTTCTGTATTATGACATCATGTGAAAACAATTCAACTTTCGACAGATATGAGATTGAGGCTTTCAAGAGATCAATCAGCTGAACTATTTGCGGAACAACTTCTGAAACTCGGTGAAGGGAGAGTTTTAATGGATGGAGAACAGTTTCCTACACTCAATCCAATATGTAAATAAACTGGTTCTGTCGTTGATTTGGTGGATGAAATATTTCCTAATATTCTTCAGAATTACAATTCAGATTGGATCTTTGAGCGAGCTATCCTGGCTTCAAAAGATGTTGCTGTACATAGCATTAATAAATATCCTATTGAATAAACTTCCGGGAGAAATATTCAATTGACAGTGTTGTCGATGAGTGGGATATTGTTAACTATCCCATCGAATTTTTGAATTCATTACAACCACAATATACAGGTCCTCATTGTCTACAGATGAAAAAATAGACTCCTATTATGCTATTACAAAATTTGTCACAACCAAAATTATGTAATGGTACAAGATTAATTGTACACAAACTCACGAGAGGCTGTATTGAGGTAAATATTCTCACTGTTTGGGATGAAGGTGAGGCAAGCATCATTTCTCACATACGAGTTATAACATCTAATTCCAATTTAAGCGGTTACAGTTTCTTTTGCCATGAGCATTAATAAAAGTCAGGGACATGCTTTTCACAAGGCCAACTTTATATAGGGTCATTATGTGTGGGTGCAAGAGCAAATCTTTCTACTTCTCCCTCCCGAAATAAAACACAATAGTTTATAAAGAAATATTCACTCTTAATGCAACATGAACACTTCAATAAAATTAATTTACGATTACTATCATTACATTCACGACTGAATAAATTAAATTAAATTAAATGCATTATATAATTGCCCTTGCTGTATTAATAAATAAAATAACACATACAACTTACTTATTGTTATCATGTAATCGACAAACACAATTTCATGTATGAATTTGAACATATTCCTACTGATTACATATTTTCCTCTTATAAAAATAAACACATAGAGGAGGAGTAAATTATTTATATGATAATACTTTGAATGTGTCTCCCGAGAAACAGTGAAAGTAATTACCCGATCAACGACGGGTATTACTGCTAGTCTATTTGTATCTGCATGTGTGTATGAGTATGCATGTATATATGTATGAATGTTGTACGGTAAGACGCTTGCTTCCCAACTACATGGTTCTGGTTTCAGTTGCACTGCGTGGTACATTGGACAAGTGTTTTCTACTATAGCCTCGAGCTGACAAAAGCCTTGTGAGTGGCTTTGGTAGACGGAAAGTGAAAGAAGCGCGTCGTATATATATATATGTATATATATATATATATATATATATATATATATATAT
>NC_068985.1:117054370-117056410 GCF_001194135.2 Octopus bimaculoides
GAGAGAGAGAGAGAGAGATATTACTGTGTTCGATTTGTTCCGTTAATACTTTGAAAGTTTCAATAATAAAAACCTGTTTTATGTGTTCCGGAAGCACTTCAGGGTACTTTTCCCGCCACAATTTTATTACTTGTATTTCATCGTGATGAGGGATATTGGTTGTTGGCACTCCGTCGCTTACGATGTCGAGGGTTCCAGTTGATCCGATCAACGGAACAGCCTGCTCGTAAAATTAACGTGCAAGTGGCTGAGCACTCCACAGACGTACCTTTAACGTAGTTCTCGGGGAGATTCAGCGTTGCACAATGTGTCAAGGCTGACCCGTTGAATTACAGTCACAACAGAAACAGGAAGTAAGAGAGTGAGAGAAAGTTGTAGTGAAAGAGTACAGCAGGGTTCACCACCATCCCCTGCCGGAGCTTCGTGGAGCTTTAGATGTTCGAAACCGCGAACCTATGACCGCGAGTCCGTTGCCCTAACCACTGGGCCATTGCGACTCCACGGGATATTGGTATATAGACTAATAACATCACACTGATCCGTTTCCCGTAGTACAGACCGATCCCTTTGAGTGAACACAAAGGGAGATGTGCAGGTAATATCCAACCAAACTTCACAGCGTTTCCTATCTAACAAAATTTATTTATCGAAAATTCCAACACACGCCTAAATACGAACGCGTAACCAACTTTAGTCTCAGTATGTATTTTAATTCATGACCACATACCCATCACTGTACATATTTCATCTCACTTCTTTAGATTCTGAGTTTTTGCATATTTATTTATCCCTTCCCTAAAATCAATTAGCAATTAATTACCTCCCCTGTCTTGGATATAATAATCACCAATTACATCCCCTTAGATTTTCCTACTTGTTGACTGATTCATTTACAAACTTCACCACACACGACACGGATTAATATCTTCTTAAGAATATACGAAATTACAAAAACTGCAATGTCATGATTCGTGAAAGCGAAGCCGATCGACAAACACAGTACTCTTTCACTTATAAAATATATTAAAAGTATATTAAGACTATGTAAACTGTATTTTATTTTGCATTTGGCTATATGTTTGTGAAAGTAGCGCTATATCATCTGCAAAGTCGAGATCGTCTAGAGCTTCTGCATCCGCCCATTTTGATGCCTGTTTGGCTTTCAGTCGTAGTTTCCTTCATAATCCAATCCATAACTAGTAGAAATAAAAAGGGAGAAAGTATACAGCACTGCCGAACTCCTGTTTTTACTTCGAATTTATCCGTAGCTCTGTTTCCATGCAAGTTCCGATTAGGGAGCAAATATTTAAGAAAAAGTGGAAGTGGATTGGTAGCACAATTAGTAAAAACACACCAAATGCAGCGAAAAGTGCTTTACAGTGGAATCCGGTTGGATATAGAAACGGGGGTAGGCCTAAGAACTCGTGGCGTAGATCAACACAGAAGGAACTAGAGAAAAGGGAACATTCATGGCAGAGTACAGAAGCGAGAAATTATACGACATGGAATTCAATTATAAGTGGCCTATACTCAACGTTGGAGGGTTAGAGGCAAGGTATATATATATATATATATGTAAACTGTGTGCATTTTCCTTCTTTTATTTTCGCATTGCTCCAGTTCACTCATCTGTAGAAATAAGTATTGACATCACTGGAGCCAAGCTGTGTCGGTCTTTGCCTTTCCCTTGGATTACAATAGAGGTGTCGAAAGGGGAGGTATGCATGGGCATAAACAAACTTGCCCGTAATTGTGCCTAGGAGGGGAACATTCTAGGTACAACCCCATGTCACTCATGAGTGAAGTGGGGTTTTGGATATATAAATATCATTGTAAGACTATATAGGAAAAGGCTGTCATGATAAAATTTGACATGGGACACCATTCCTCTGGAATGGATCCAGATACAACCTAGTTTCAGTACGCTCGTAACCGGAGAGTAAACCTCATCTATCAGACATGTGGCTGGGCCAGGGTTTGCCAACATCATTGAGATAATAGACAAAAAGAACATCAGATCGATAACAAGTAAGGCAAAAA
>NC_068985.1:117056420-117056779 GCF_001194135.2 Octopus bimaculoides
AGACAAAAAGAACATCAGATCGATAACAAGTAAGGCAAAAAATGAAAGAAGAAGAATATCATATAATACAGATGCTGAAAACAGAATAATGTATTATCTTTTGCCTGGGCACAAGCGTTAATCATTTCCTATGACGTATTAGATATTTACTACCGAGATTCCCAGCTCGCAAACTCTTATATATTGCTAATGCATATATGTATATGTGCGCATATCCATAAGTGCGTGTGCGTACGCGTGTGCGTACGCGCGTGCGTATGCATGTATGCATGAAAGAATATATGCATATATATATATATATACATACATTCATGTATATATGTATGTATTTGTACATATATATACATATGTATTATATA
>NC_068985.1:117057082-117058394 GCF_001194135.2 Octopus bimaculoides
ATATATATATATATATATGTATGTATGTATATATATGTTTATATTTAAGACAGAGAGAGATATAAACCTCTTATGTTTTGTAGAGACGCAAATAAGTAATGATGAAAGAGAACAAGTGTTTTTCGTTTGTGGTACTTTGTAATAACTATATAATAACCAATACTATGATCCGCAGCAGGAACTACAGCAACGTGTGTGCATTAGAAAAATCAAGAAAGTACACCACATAATACTTAGAGAACTGGGTCAAGATTACTAGTTCTGGCAATAGAAGAGTTAGCGATTTGAATAAATTTGCTTGAGAGGAATTTGAGCTAGGTCGATCGATCGATAGATAGATAGATAGATAGATAGATAGATAGATAGATAGATAGATAGATAGATAGATAGATATATCTTATGTAAACCTGTATAACTATCAGTAAATCGCGTCTCCGAATAAATATCAATGAAGAGAGATTCAGATGCATGAAGTGGGACTTAACGTTTAGAACACGAGACAGGATATACACGTGACAATCACGTGCGTGTGTATCTAGCTTTCCTTTACAGAAGCTTTAAATGGCATTTCGAAACCCAGAACAATTGCCATATCTTCTGCTTTACGTTCAGCAAGCATTTTCCCATTTAGTAGGTATATGAATTTTGTAAATTTAATGTCATCTATCTATCTATCTATCTGTCTATCTAACTCTTCCTCTCTCTCTTTCTCTCCCTCTCACATTCTCTCTCCTTCTTTCTCACTTTCTCTCTCTCTCACTCGCTCTCACACTTTGTAACCCAAAATCTCCCTCTCTCACACACAGATTCTCTCTCTCTCATACACACAATCTCTCAAATTTGTTGAGCTCTTGCCAACGAATTTTGGGCGAGGAATTACGAACGAAAATAGTTGAAGCAAAATTTGTATCTTGCTTGCTCACGGAATATCAAAAGCGGTCACGAGTGAATATGTGTCGTGAACTGAAAGAAGGGCTCGAATCTGATCCGGACCTTTTTTTCGAAGATCATCAATGGCGACGAAAGCTGGAGCTAAGGAGTTTCCAGATATGGGAGTGGTGAAGGAATAAAACGACGGAAGCATTAAACGGCATTACTTTGCGAGGGTTCCAGGACTGCTACGAATAGTGGAAAACGCGCCTGGACTGATGCATGGCTTCAAATGGAAACTACTTTGAGGGCGAATAAGGTGTAATTATGTAACGCTAAGTGAATAAGATTATATTGCAAAATTCCGGTTTCTTTTTGTTCCCCCTCGTACATGTATATGTATGCATTATGCATAATTTCATATATACGATGATATATATAT
>NC_068985.1:117058456-117060948 GCF_001194135.2 Octopus bimaculoides
TATATATATACAATACACATAGTGTACATACAATGCTGTCGCACTGGAGGTAACTTTGGACGCATAATTTTACTAATATCCTATGAATTTTCTTGGTATTTATATAAAATAATGGTTTCAAATTTTGGCACAAGGCCAGAAATTTTGAAGGTACTTTTATCGACACCTCAAGGAGGAAAAGCAAAGTCCATCTCTGCGAAATTTCAACTGGATGTAAAGACGCCCGAAATGCCGCTCAGCTCACTCATTTTCTTATATGAGATAAGAAAAATAAATTATTTATTTAGACTGAAACAAATCTAAGTGCAACAAACTTCCCATCTGTATACAATAAATATATGTTATTATTTTTCAACATAATTCTTAATCTACTTCATCGAAAACCTATCTCTGCAAAGTTTCATTTTTTTAAAACTTATTTCCTGAAAGTTATTAGACACTCCTGCTGCTTCTGTTATGTTAAATCTCTCTGCATCACTTTATTACTCTATCTTTCCGCTCATCCTAAATGATGTAAAACGTGACTTGAGATCAACAAACCAATTAACCAACACCTATATATCGGCTATTATTATATAGTGTTAGTATCTACAGTGATTTTGCTTTTTATCTTCTTCTCGGTTGGATATTTCATACGTACGATATATTTTGAGTTGTTATGTAATCAATAAAAAGAAACGAATGAAAAAATAGGGACAAAAATTATGTGAAATTAGAAGGTGAACATTAGAGGAAACACGACCAAGATTAAGTCCTTTCCCATTAAAAATGTTCCGTGACGTTTTTTCAAAAAAAAGAACTAAATAATGACCATATTTACATCCTTGGTGCATGTGTGTGTGTGTGTGTGTGTGTGTGTGTGTATGTGTGTGTGTGTGTGTGTATGTGTGTGTGTGTGTGTGTGTGTGTGTGTGTGTGTGTGTGTGTGTGTGTGTGTGTGTTATACACATATGAGTAAGCACATAAATGCAAAAGAAGGTGGGAGAAAATAGTACTCGAACACCGAAGGTAGAGTAATATGCTTTTTAATTAAAACTGTAAAGACAAGATTCCACTCTTGATCACAACTGTCCGACGAATGTAAATGTGAAACACTGAGTCACATTTACATGTGATGTTTTTACAGCTTTAATAAATAAAAAAAGTATATATATGTATGTATATGTATGTATGAAACACAGACCGGGCGTTGTGAGTGTTTACTGAACGAAAACACCTAAGCTCCACGAGGCTCCGCCAGGGGATGGTGGCGACCCCTGTTGTACTCTTTCGCCCCAACTTTCTCTCACTCGTTCTTCCTGTTTCTTGAGTAACGCTGCGATGGACTGGCGTCCCTTCCAGCTGGGGGGCACACATATGCCATAGAAACCGGGAAACCGGGCCCGTGAGCCGGGCTAGGCTTTGAAAGGGCAAAAAGAAAAGATATATATATGTGTGTTTGTGTGTGCGTGTGAGTGAGTGAGCGTGTGTATATATATATATATACATAATTATTTCAATGTGTAGGACGCTAGTGCTGTAAGTATGTATAGATGTATCTACAATTCTATCTGTAGAACTGTAGATGCATAGACAAACGTATATTTACTTATATAGGTACCCGGTTCCATACAAACTATAGATTCATACAAACTATAGGGAAGGTTACAAGTGTAGCATATTTATAATACTACACAAGTGGCATTTAAATTTCAGAACAGCTTTCGAGAACATTCGATTGATGGATTCTTAGATGACATCAGTCCTGAAATCAAAATAAACAATGGTAAGGCAAAAGATTGAAGTTGATTAACTCGCCACGCTGAAGCCTCGTAGAATATATAACGGTCAGCTGTAAGACACGTAAATGCAAATTTTATAATCTATAAAATTTCTCAAATCGTTATCTTAATTACTTTATAGCGCTTGCTTGAGAATAATCCTTTGCTTGACAAATATAAATTCTGTTTTGCCTTTGAGTCATGGGGAACTGTCATTTCTTGGAAGTCGTATGGATATACCTAAGTACTCGGATCTTAGTTCACTGCATCTCATAGAAGAACCAACTGTAAGTTAATGAAGTTGCTCTAGTAATTTCTGATATATTAAGTTCCTTTTGAGCCTTGTTCTTGACTAAAGCTTTATTCTGAGGAATACGTATATAGTTCTTTCGCAACATATTTTTATCCTTATGGCAAAGCAATATCTTAAAGCATGCGTATATATAAATAAATATGTGTGTACACGTATATATATATATATATATATATATATATATATATATATATATATACGTATATGTCGGTGTTCATTTGTAATTATGAGCATGTGTAAGCTGAACACAGATTTTTATGAGTTGTGAGCATACAATCATAACGTGTGCGTATATAAATCTGTGCATGTATGCTTGTGAATGTATATATATATTTAAATATATGAATATATATACATATACACGCACAAATATACGTATATATATATGCGTATATGTATATATATATATATATATATAT
>NC_068985.1:117062097-117065310 GCF_001194135.2 Octopus bimaculoides
AGGAATAGTTATTGCTGCTGTTGTTCTCCGTGGTGGTGGTGGTGGTGGTGGTGGTGGTGGTGGTGGGGATGTTATAATGGTAGTGGTGGTGGCGGTGGTGTTTGTGGTGGTTGTAGTGGTACCGTTGAGTTATTGATAGCTGTTTTTTGTGCTTGTTGTTGTAGGTGTAGTATCGGTGGTGTTTCTAGCGATTGTGTTGTTGCCGCTTTTGAAGGCAGTTGTGGCAGTGATAATGGTTGTGGTGGTGGTAGTTGTGTTAGTGGTGTTAATGTTGGTTGTAGTAGTAGTGTTTTTGTTATTGATAGTGGTGGGGGTGGTGATGATGGAGGAGGGTGCTGATGGTGGTTAATAGTGGTGATTGCAGCAGCGGTGGTGGCGCTTTTGTCGGTGTAGCTGGAGGTGAATGGTGGTAGCCATTTTGTAGTCCTATTCGGTGGTGAATTTAGCAGTGTTGGCGTGATACTGGTAGTCACAGCGAAGATAACAAGAATGGTTTCAAATTTTGACACAAAGCCAGCAATATGTGTGCGGGGGAGGGACTATGCCAATACAATCGGCCACTAGTTCTGAACTGGTACTTATTTTATCGACCTCGGATGTACGAAATGCAAAGTCGATCTGGTGGCATTTGAAACCAGAACGTAAAAACGGACCAGATGCCGCTAAGCATGTTATCCAGCCTGCTAACGATTTTCCCAGCTCTCCGCCTTAGCGGGTACAGAAATAATGGTGGTTGACAACGGCAATGGTGTATTTTTTGTAGTTGTTGTTGTTGATAGTGGTATTGGTGGGGTTTGTTGCTGTTGTTGTTGTTGGTGGTGGTGGTGGTCGTGGTGGTGTCGGTGATGGTGGTTGTGGAGGTGGAGGTGGTGGTGGTGGTGGTCGTGGTGGTGGTGGCGATGTTGATGACGATGAGGATGACGATGGTTCCTTGAAAAGAACAAGAATGCCATATATAGGTACTATATGAAGAACAATGTTAACACAACAGTTTTAAGCCTCATATTAATAATGGTGACTATTGGTGGTGGTGGTGGTGGAGATGACGGTGTGATTGAGGCTCGTTGATGGTCATCATGGTATTAATGGGGTCTGTGTGATACCCATGGTGTGATGGTGGCGGTGCTGTGTTAAGAATTCTTAATCTAAATTGATGCTGTTGTTGTTTTTCAGCATCATCTTAGCTCTGATCAAGAGTTTCTATTACGTCTGTCATACTGTACAATATATAATTTTGTTTTTACATAAACGCGTGTAATATTAGGGAGTGTTGAAGACGACGAGCTGATAGAATCGTTAACACGATGGGAAAAATTCATAGAGGCATTTCGTCCGTCTTTTGAGTTCAACTTTCATCCTTTTGAAGTCGATAAAATAAGTACCAACTAAGCACTGGTATCGATGTAATCGGCGTAATGCCTCACCCAAAATTATTGGCTTTGTGCTAAAAAATTTGAACCCAATATGGAGGAGATGTGGTTATTTCTTATATTCCTACCAGGTCAAGTTAATGCATACTGTCTGTACGGCTGTTACTACTTCGCTAGTGTTCTTGATATAAACTTTGTTTAAATCTGCATGAAAACTGTGCATTACCAATGTTACTGTTATAGTCTCACGTCTTCATATTTTTGTCCGAAACACCAGATACATCAGGTCTTACAAAAGTAATTTTATTGAGTAACTCAGGTTCCCATGAAATTGCAAGACAATGAAGAGCTTAGAGTAATTAAAATACAAGAAAGTTAAAACAAAGTAGTTAACTTCGATAAAAGTTGTTAATTGAAATTCTGGAAAATGTAGAAAACGAAATATGAGTGTGTGGCTGTATTTTAAACGAACTCCTGAATTTGTTCAGGTTTATATTCTATGCAGTTAGCAAAATCTAGAAGTGATGAATTGTATTGTGGAATTTCAAGGAATACTCTGGCATTGATTATGAACTCATACGTTATGCAAGAAAGAAAAACTATACCGCAGGGGAGAATTAAGAATTCTATATACAAATATAGTTAGCTCATACATATTATATATAAGTTGATCAATTGAAGTTATTCAAGCAATTAATAAGCTCAAAATTCCAGTAGGTTATTTTAAATCTAAAACAACAAGCACTAGAGAGCTACCATGGAAGAAGATAATTGAAATTTTAGAAAATAGAATAAACACAGTATGGGAATGGAACGGGTTAAAAGGACTGGATCTATACTCTAGATGATGTTCTAGGTATTTTCCAATCAGACGTTTTTTTAGGTATCTCCAGCGGTAGCTGTTTTAGACTTTGAACAACCCACAGGGAATTTAGGGGTATTAATTGCATGAATAATCTTCTTAATCGAAGTTTTTAAGTATTTTACGTGATAAAATTTATTAAATTGACAACACATGTGAGACCCTTTGTAGTTATATAATAGTGTATGTGTATAGTTACTATGTAATACACAATAACATACGTAAAATAGATACATGCATATACATGTAATACTCTGAATAATTATATAATTATATATATATATATATATATATATATAACTATACGTACATAATTAAGTAACTCTGCATATGTTTATATGATATTACATGTAATTTTACGCTCATATATATGTGGACATATATATAAGTGTGTTTGCGCGCACACACACAAACATGCACGCACATATGCATATGTGTATATGCGTGTATATATATATATATATATATATATATATATATATATATATATATATGTATATATACATACGTTTAAGTGTATTTTTCAATGAAAATGTGTGTATGTGTGCATATATAACATATGTAACGAAGTTCATCTGAATGGATGGATGGATGGATGGATGGATGGATGGATGGATGGATGGGTAGATAGATAGAGAGAGGGATAGATGGATGGATGGATTGATAGGTGTATGAAATTATTTATGTATTTAAGAAAAGAATACATATACACACATGCAAATTATTCATAGCTCGCAAGCATAAGCAGAGAGCAGTATATCTGTTACGAATTATATACGAAGGAGGAACGCACATGAATACATACATATATACATACATACATACATATTATATGGGGAGTATATTAAAAGTACTCACACAACCTCTCACATGCACACACACACACACATACACACACACGCGCGCACACACACACATACACACACACACACACACACACACATATATATATATATATATATATATATATATATATATATA
>NC_068985.1:117066161-117067365 GCF_001194135.2 Octopus bimaculoides
ATATATATATATATATATAATATATATGCATACATATATAAATATTTTCGTGGTTGAATACAACATAGCAAAACAAGAATTTTCTTACATATTCGTGTGGTGAGAGTACGACACTCTCTGACGAGAATAAAGATGACCACTACATATAGATAGTAGTGATCTGATGTAGTCGGCCATTTGTAGTTTGGTACAGTTTACAGTCCGAGTTAGTGTGTTGGAAATATTGATTGTTGGTTCGTAAAAATTGTTGGTTTAGTGCGTGTTTGTTACTGCTGCTGTTTCTATTTTGTATTATTATAACACGGTTACAGTGTATTCTTTATCTATTGTCGATAATATCAACCATACAACAATATTGAAGTCGTAAGTACATAACAATTCTTTAGTTACATCATCGTTCTCGTATTTCATTAACATTTGATATATATAGCTTTTCTGCAAAAACTCACAGTGGCAACAGAAACACATTCTTATTTTCATGATGAGATATTCTTTCCCTTGCTTGAGTGTATAACAGCTAATTCATTTTCGAAGTTAAACATAGTTGTTTATCGGTGTGACAATTACGAATGAGTGTTACACAATCTCTGAATGTTTAACAATGTTAAACGTTTTGTTTCTAATTCGTTTTATAATTATTCGGTTATAACTAAATTATTTTCTGTATGTTCTCTGTTTGCATAACTGCAGATTCTATTCAAATCAAATACAAATTATCAAATGAGTCATTCTCAAAGTTTTCCTTTGGATATACAGAAATACAGGTGAGGTTAGATATTGGTGATTTTCGAGCGATTCAAATTTAAATCGTATAGTGTACGTTATATACGAGGGAGAGAAGATAATGGGCGGATATTTTTACTTATCTTGTAGTACAATAACATAAAGGCGCTTTTCAAAATTTATATCTCGGTATGGTTTCGGATCTCACAGCTTATCATTATTTGTATGATTTGTTATGGTGCCTTGTGTGATGTCAACGTGTGTATGCGTCTATGTATCGTGTTAAATCAGTCAAAATTATCTCCGATTTTTAAACATAGATATATTATAGATTGCATTAATTCTTAGAACCTTCTTATTCATCTTTATAAATCATTTTGCGCACGTCCTCTACTACTTATGTATGCGTGTGTGTGTGTGACTATCTGTCTCTGTGCGCGTATGTGTGTATATATGTATATATATATATATATATATATAT
>NC_068985.1:117069670-117073854 GCF_001194135.2 Octopus bimaculoides
AAAAAAAAAAAACCTTTAAAATCAGGAATCATCTGAAGCAATTATAATACATCAATGACAACAGCAAGCTAGTTTCACCTTACAACTAAAAAGAAACAACAATTACCTAAAACTTGAGTGATACACACACGAGCAAAATTACTCATAGAGAACGAAAGCAATCTTTGGAAACAGCAACGCCACCGTAGGTTATGTCGAAACGATGAACGTGTTTTCAAGGGAGATAATCAAAGAACGTAACATTGTAATACTTCATGTAAAGTAAATATAACAAAGGAAAAATCCTTCAAGAATCCATAAAAATTCCCAGATCACTACCAAAATTTCATCACCTGTTCCTTGTGTCATTACCAACTTTACCTGCAAATTTCATCAAATACCGTTCACAACGTTTTGAGTTATTTTGCACAAAGACGGACAAACCAACGCCGATGAAAACATAACCTCCTTCTTTGGCGGAGGTAATAATAATAATAATAATAATAATAATAATAATAATAATAATAATCCTTTCTACTATTGGCACAAGACCCAGAAAATTGCACTGCTTGGAACCGCTCGAATACTCCAGATGATGATAAAAAATAAGGTGTCATACCTGTGTTGACTGGTAGTGAACAGCTGGCACCGTAGTACGTCTCCAGTGTTAGAAGTTATACAGAGACAATAATAATAAAAATAATAGTAATAATAATAATAATAATAATAATAATAATAATCCCTTTTCTTTTTCTTATCTTTTCTTCTGCTCTTTTCATTTTTTTCTTTTCTTTCTTTTGTATATATATATATATATATATATATATATATATATATATATATATACACGGGACTTTTTTTCATACGGGACTATTTGTGACGCACATGGAATAGATTTCTTTGAGGTGAGGTGCCTGAACTCGCTAGCCGATGAATTCGTAAGTGCCTTTCTTATCGTTGATTTTTGGTGTCGCATGGCCAAAAGTTACCGTGAATTTTTTTAGAGACAGTTTCAAATTTATCAGAATATTGAGGCTGAAGATTGGAATAGTGAAATTTCCATTCACTTAACCATGAAACGATTCGTATCCAATTAACTAAAGGCTTGGTTTGTGTACGCTTTTCCCTCCGGTTTTTTGTTCTATGTGTGCCATAAATATCGCCATCCATTTTAGAGAAAAATTTGTAGTTTGGAATCAGTAGTTCTTTGACTGCTATTTCTAAATTTTCAGTATGTTGGAGAAGCAACTCAATTGCTAATCCCTGTATATTTATAATGATAAATAGTTTTACCGATAAAGGTTTTTTTCATACTGAACTACTTGGCAGAATTGTTAATTATTAATTCTATTATTAATTGACGATTCTCTGCCCTTATTCTTGTATATATATATATATATATATATATCGAAAAAAGACAACGTAGAAAATGCTAAAATACTTTTATAAAGAAGATTACAGAACCGGTTTCGATCCTTGAGATCTTTTCAACAGTAAATATGAATAATAGATTTTTGAAAAGTTATTGAAAAATTAAATTTTGGTAAATATAAAAGAAAAGTTTTTATAAAGACACATTTGTATAGTATTCAAGTAACAGCAGCATTTTTCTTGTTTCTGCCTGTCTCTGTCTCACCTGTTAAATCTTGTGGGTTCGAAGAAGGACTGCTATGATAGTAGTAGTGTTGATTGGTTGGGTGTCCTGACATTGACCTGTTGGTGGACGTAGTGAACTGTATTGATTATAATGTTTGCATGGGTGTTATTCTAGACAGCAGTAGTTAGGGAGGAGGAGGTGGTGGAAAGGAATAAGAAGATGACGGAGAAGATGAGGGATGGGGAGAAGGAGAGAAATAGTAAAATGCAGGTAAGAGTGATAGTAACTAGTTGAGTGAGTAGTGATTGGGGTTGTTGTTTTTATATTCTTTTATTTTTTATAATTCCTTGCGTATCTATTTGGAGTTTATCATTTTTTTATATTTGCGTGTGTGTTTTATTCTAAGGTCGTGGTAGATATGTCATTCGTTGTAGATGCGTTCAGAAGGGGTCTGTATTTTGTGATGAAGAGAGATTCTTTACTTATTCTTTGGCTGTTGGTTGTATCGTCTCTGAATTGGTAGAGGGGAAAGATTCTGAAACTAGGATTTTTATTATTGGCGCAAATGTCGATGTGTTTGGCTGACTGGTATTTTTCTGTTTTGGGGAATTTTTATTTGGGATTTGTGCATATATGAATATATGAAAAAGAATATATATCACAGGAGTGTATCGTACCTGTGCAGAATGTGTGGGAAGAGGGTCGAAAGTGTGACTCACATTGTTAGCGCTTGTGAAAGTCTTGCGCAGAAAGAGTACGAGCGTAGACATGACAAAGTAGCCCAAAACCTCCACTAGCTACTATGCTATAAGTATGGATATGAGGTTACGGATTCTTGGTACCAGCATACACGGGAAAAGGTAAAAAGCGGAAGGTAAACATCCTCTGGGACTTTACTTTCTATACAGACAAAGTATTAGAGCACTGAAGGCCAGATATAGTAACCTTTAGGAGGGACAAACAACAGTGCCTAATAATCGACGTAGCAGTGTCAGGAGATCAACACGTCAACATGAAAGAAAGAGAAAAGATTGATAAATATGGAGACTTGAGAATTTAGATTGCTAAGATGTGGCAGCTACGAGAGTCGAACAAAAAGGGTGATCCCGTTTGTCATCGGAGCATTGGATTCAATACCACCCAATCTGAAAAAAAAAACATTTCAAAACTTTAGTAATACCTACAATCTAGGTGTATTGCAAAAGTCGGCATTACTTAGAACTGCACGCATATTGTGTAAAGTACTATCTGTCTGTGGTCCTTGTTTTGACTTGACAAACAGTGTAAATCCCTGGTAGATACCATATCTTAAATCAACAACTTCACGATATTGTATTCTGTGCGACGTCTATAATAATGATAATAATGATAATTATAATAATAATAATAATAATAATAATAATAATAATAATAATAATAAGAAGAAGAAGAAGAAGAAGAAGAAGAAGAAGAAGAAGAAGAAGAAGAAGAAGAAGAAGAAGAAGAAGAAGAAGAAGAATATTTTCTACTGTAGGAAAAGGCCAGAATTTGTGGGGAGGGGTTAAGTCGATTACATCGACCCCAGGACTCAATTTAAACTCTTGTGTAAAGTTTTAACAGGTATTCGCGCAAGTAAAATATATACGCTCCTTGCGAAAAACAATGTACTTACAGTAGTACAAAAGGGATGCCGGAAAGGACCCAGAAGGAACCTTGTGATACAAAAGGACACAATGAAGAAGTGCAGAGGGTACCAAAATCTTTGTGCTAAGTGTGGATAGGACGTTGATAAGGTGGTGGATTCAGGAAATAGTCGAGATGCATGGAATAGCTGAGAATGTGCGTGCACCAACCAGAGACAGCGTGCCTAGTTGATAAGCAGACTTTTCTGTAACAAACAGCACTTAGCCGAGCTAACGATCAAAAGAGGTATTTTCCAAAGAGATTCTTGTTCACCTTTGTTATTTGTTATAACCTTGATCCCACTTACTGTAATTCTGTAAGTCAACGCACATTATGAGCTGAGGAAGAGTGGACCTCGTCTCAACCCCCTTCTCTTCATGGATGATTTCAAACTATCTGAGAAAAAAACAGAGACTGAAATGGAGAGGCTGGTTGAGACTGTACAGATGTGCAGCAAGGATATAGGAATAGAATTTTGGATCCCAAAGTGTCATATTTTGTGTCACATTGCATTAAATTTAAGAGTGTCTGTGGAGCGCTCAGTCACTTGTAATTTAATTTCACATGCAGACTGTTCCGTTGATTAGATCAATTGGAATATCGGTCGTCGTAACCGCCAGAGCGCCAGTTATATACGTGACGGGGGCGGGGATCTGTGTTTTTGTTTTCCCCAAACTAAAAGCTTGGCAACATGTTTATATTCCCCTTTTACTTGTTTCAGGCAAGATATAGTCGGTCCATTTACTTATTTTTTGAAATCCTGGTACTTCTTTCATCGGTAGCTCTTTTGCCAAACCGCTATGTTACAGGAACATAAATGCAGTGAGGAGGGTCAAACACACGCACACAAAGGCACATACACACGTGTGTGTATGTATGTATGTATGTATGTATGTATATATGTGTGTATATATATATATATATATATATATATATATATATATAT
>NC_068985.1:117074791-117075652 GCF_001194135.2 Octopus bimaculoides
TATATATATATATATATATATCCTCAGGGCAGACAAGGCACTTACCTGCTAGAAAGAGGTGTTAAGAATCAGCATTTAAACCAGATAGATAGATAGATAGATACATCGTGCTTCTTTCAGTTTCCCTGATTCGCTCAAAAGATTTTCGCCGACCCGAGGCTACAGGAAAAAAGCACTTCGACAGCGTGCCACGCACTGGGACTAAACTCGGAACCTTGAAAGTTAGAAGCAGCAGCCACGCTTACGCCTATATATATGTCTATATATATATACATGTATGCGTGTGTGTATGTGTTTGTGTGTATGTGTGTGGTGTATTATGCATCATTGCACCTTTCTTCTCGCATACTCACTACCAATCCTCTACAACAGCAGTATAGTTATAACTATAACAACTGCAGGATACACCCGGCCTTCCCCCATACACACACGCTGAAATGCACTTTAAATGGTCGAGAAAGATCTAAGGTGGCAGCTAATTATTTCATAATGGAAAGATGTAAAGAAGTGAGAGATATCCTCGTGCGTGGACATTTTATAGCGTTCTATTTTGGTCAGCCAGTAACGCTGGCTAAGATTTAATTTACAAATTTTGTGCCATATATATAAATAGATAGATAGATAGATAGATAGATAGATAGATAGATAGATAGATAGATAGATAGATATAATCTGTGTGTGTGTGTGTTTGTCTATGCGTGAGTGTACCAGCGTGTGTATGGGTGTGTGTGTTTGTGTGTGTAATATGTCTATCCGTTGACTTAACTGTATATTCTATGGAGCTGTGAGTCGCGCAAGGGAGAAGCATAAGTAGAATATGGAAATAGTACATATGTATATATATATATATATATATATACA
>NC_068985.1:117076056-117077112 GCF_001194135.2 Octopus bimaculoides
ATATATATATATATATATATATATACATACAGATACACACCCACATAAATTGGTAGACAGACGGGCAGATAGATAGATAGATACATACATACATACATACATACATATTTATGCATAAACATAAAACTATATGTATGTACTTACATCCATTCACACACATGCATACAGAGAAAGAGAGGAACAGGGAGAGAGAGAGAGGGGGAGGCATAGAGAGAGAGGGGGAGGCATAGAGAGAGAGAGAGAGATAGGCACTTAGAGAGAGAGATAGGTACAGAGAGAGAGATAGATAGACACAGAAAGAGAAACAGGGAAACAAAGAAAATAAAGTTACAGACAGATATAAAAATATGTATGCAATTATAGTCTAGGCCATCATATTAATCAATTTTTACAACTGTCTTTTTATATTTAACTCTCACTTGATATATTGCTATCTCTCTACAGATTCTATATTAATATATATCACTTCATCAAGATTCCATCTTTGTCTCTCTCTCTCTCAGCTTGCAAATCCTCTCTGTCTTTTCTCTTTAATATTTTGTTCATGTTTTACTCTCAGCCTCTGTTTCCCTCATCTAATACCAAAACTCTGATGTCAAACAATAAAAAGAAGTTTTGAACAGCGATGTACAGATAACAACAACTAAACTAATAGAAAATAACCCAATTATGATATTAGAGGGTTTATGGAGCCGTAGTCATCGTTGTTGTGGCGGTAGTCGTTGTGCGATAGTCGTGGATACTTTTCGTTAATAGTTGTGGTACGGGTGGCGGTAGTACATTTGCTACTAATGGTATATGTAATGGTGGTACTTGTACTGGTGGTTACATGTATATGTGTTTGTGTGTGTGTGTGTGTGTGTCTGTGTTTGTGTGTCTCTGTGTGTGTGTGTTTGTGTGCGTGTGTGTGTGTGCATGCGTGCGCGTTATTATAAGATCGAAGGGTCTAATCGTAGGAAGCTACTTGAGTATCCCGCCTTGAGTAATTATTACATCACAGTATCTGCTAACTAGGAACCAAACATATTTAGTCTTGCTTTGATATATATATATATA
>NC_068985.1:117081113-117082359 GCF_001194135.2 Octopus bimaculoides
ATATATATATACATATATATTTCATGATATATGAATGTAAAATACAAGGATCAATCATTAAGAAGTTTGTAAGCTCCCACCAGACCGTAGAAAGTATGACAAAACATCTATCAGGAACAATCGTAATTCCTTGAATTAGAAGGTTGTAAGTCTTTCTATATCAAAGTTCCATAAACTAAAAGGGTTGTTGTACACGCGAATAAAAATCCAAATTGAGGGAACAGAGCAGATAAAATACAGACTACATTTGTTTACTAGCTAGCAGAACCACGGAAGTGATAATTACTCACGTGGGGTACTCCACATTTAAGGTTTTATTGTCGTCAAGTTATCTAAAGTTAACTCGCAAGAGATTTGATTTTATATTGTGTGTAGCAGCTTTTATAACGCACAATAATTTCACGCATTAGGATTAGCACTGTCATACATTCAAATACTCTACTTTCTGTCGTACATTGTCATACACATAGAGATGTGTTCACTCACATATACTATTTAATGTTGCTCTCGCACGAGACAGCCACTTTAACGTAATCATATCTCATGTGTCTAACTTTATATTTACTGCTATTCTAAGATTTTCGATCATGACTACCAGAAGATGTTGAATCGAGGATAAGACACTTTGTAATTTATTATCTAATCTGTGTTCCTAATTTTAGTGTTGTTTTAATAACAGGATATGGCAATTAAGAAATGGCGCGTCAATTCTTGTCAGACGGTTTCCTTGTTCTGATTCGTTACACTTTCGTATTTTCTTAGCTAAGACGATGTCCTTCATCCTTTTCCTGTTTCATTCATTAAGCTGCGGATATACTGGGGCATGACTATAAAGAGATTAGTTCAAAAAATTGATCCCAGTACTTAATTTTTAAGCGAGATAATTCTTATCTCGGTTTCTCATAACGAACTGCTAAAGAAAGCAGCACCGTTTTATTTCTTTACTGCCCACAAGGGGCTACACACAGAGGGGATAAACAAGGACAGACACACGATTAAGTCGATTATATCGACCCCATTGCGTAACTGGTACTTATTTAATCGACCCCGAAAGGATGAAGGGCAAAGTCGACCTCGGCGGAATTTGAACTCAGAACGTAGCGGCAGACGAAATACCGCTAAGCATTTCGCCCGGCGTGCTAACGTTTCTGCCAGCTCACCACCTTTTTTGCCAAGAGGTGGTGGGGTACGAACACAAGCAAAAAGACACACACACGAAGATATATGTGTTGGTTTGTTTACAACC
>NC_068985.1:117082993-117085281 GCF_001194135.2 Octopus bimaculoides
TATATATATATATATCTTATTGTCTGGGGAGATTGATTCTGTTTTAATGCCTTATTAATTACCACACCCACCGGTTCGATTTCCACTCATTTACTTATTTATTTTTCCTCAAATTTCCGTTGCTTCTTGCAACCTCTTCAATAGTTGTTGACTCTGTCCGTTATCGGAGCTGCTTTCTTTTCATACGACGGACTTCTCTCAGTTTTTATCTATCAACTTCCTTCAGCGGGACCACAAGGGTTTGATCGGCCCCGGGCTATAGTAAGAGACAGTTAATCACGGTGTCACGCAGTGATACTGAATCTCAAACCAGGTGGCTCCAAAGCGAGCCATGCTTGCTCATAAATTATAGATTTGAAAATTATTATCAATTAACTCAGCACCAACGTACAAGGTTAAACCAATTATACGAAATGTTAGACATTGGTAGAGAAAACCATGTAAGGTGTGTATGATTAATATTTGCTATTTGTGTCGAAAAAAATCTTGTATGTTTGGAATTTAATTCAATATTCCCATTAAAATTCTTATACCTATGGCATTTTTCGAGAATATTGATCTAATAAATTAAAGAAGTGTTTAGCATTACCTGTACTCACATTAATACTAAACGGATCATTAATCTAAGCAATGGTTTATTTTTAAATTTCCCGTGTCAGGAAATTGAAATGTTATTATTATTATTATTATTATTGTTGTTGTTGTTATTGTTGTTGTTATTATTATTATTATTATTATTATTATTATTATTATTATCATTTTTATTATTATTTTTATTATTATTATTATTATTATTATTATTATTATTATTATTATTATTATTATTATTATTATTATTATTATGAAAAAGCATTGAGCTGTCAGAATCGTTACCTTGCCGGGCGAAATGCTCAGCATTATTTAAGTCCTGAGTTCAGATTCAGCCGAGGTCGACTTTGCTTTCATCCTTTCGGGGTGGATAAATTAAAGTTCCAGTGAAACACTGGGGCGATGTACTCGACTAGTTGCCTCACCCCAAAGTTCAGGCCTTGTGCCTTTAGTAGAAAGGATAATTATTATTATTATTATTATTATTATTATTATTATTATTATTATTATTATTATTATTATTATTATTGGAGAGTATTGTAGCTCGCTTGAAGCATTGTGTATTGTTTGTAAAGAATAAAATATTTTGAATGACACAAGAACTCACTATCATAGAAACAATGGACTATATTAACTGTTGTAATTTAATCACCCATTGTCTGATAGTTTATTTCGGAATAAAATTCCTTCTTCAGATATCCCTAAGAATTCATGGAGTCACTTGTATAGTCGGTTTTCCAAGGGTTTTTTCTTTGTTTTTCTCGGAAGCGTCTCATCAGTGGTCTCACGAAGCTCCTTCCGGAATTCCTCATGAGAAGTGCGTGAGGTCGGCCATGTCTCAATCTCGTGTGTGCTGGCACATCCTTAGCGCTGCTACTAAGTTATGTGTTATACCCAGATTTTATCATCTCATTAAAACACACAAGGATAGTAACACGATCCAGATTAAACCCATCGACGCCAGCGTGGAAGGACCTCTATATATAATATCCTGGTTTCTTTCTCACATCCTGAAATCCATACTCTCTATCTTTCCTGGACACGTCAAGAACTCCGACGAAGTTAACAAAAGACTGCACCAACTGCCCTTAGACCAAGTCAGGCAAAACAGATATGCCTTTAGGCTTGACGTTGTCTCAATGTACACAACGGTGCAAGCACACTAGCCACCACTTATATGAACCACCTGGAACGTCATCACTTATATGAACCATCTTCAAACCGATTATAGCAGCTACTCCATGAATTCCAAGGGATATCTGGAGAAGGAATTTTATTCCGAAATATCATATCAGACTATGGATGATTAAGTTACAAGTTACTATAGTCCATTGTTTGTATTATAGTGCATTATTGCGTCATTCAATATCTTTTAATATTATTATTATTATTATTATTATTATTATTATTATTATTATTATTATTATTATTATTATTATTATTATTATCATTATTATTGTTCAGTAGTTTTATTTTTATAACGTGCTTTCACTTCACTACCGAGCGCAGCTCTGTGCGCCTTGGGTATGTGCTGTGGTTTGCTGCGGTGCTCTTATGTTTACTGTATTGAAAGTGTTTTGCGTAGAATGTGTGCAGTACCCAGTAGTGCAATTTTCTGTATGTTATATATATTTGTATGTCCTGGTGTTTTTGTTATGTATTTGTCTGGATATTTTTTTATTATACCTAAGGCACCTACT
>NC_068985.1:117086566-117088937 GCF_001194135.2 Octopus bimaculoides
ATTATCTTGTTTTTAGCATTGAGCTCTGTTTTTAGTATTGATCTAACTCGTCTATAGTACTCTTTCTTTGTTTTTTCTTTCAGTTGTGTATGTTGTATCCTATCTAGTTCATTGACTCCTAAATACTTGTATGGTTGGCTTTCGTCTAGTTCTCTTATTTCATTGGCTTTATCTAGTGTTATATTGCTACTTTTAACTAATTTTCCTCTTTTCAGGGTTGCTTTGGCACATTTTTCTAATCCGAATTTCATTTCTATTTCCTTGGTAAAGCCGTGTACTGTCTGTAGTAGTGTTTCTAGCTCTTTGTCGTTTTTAGCATATAATTTTAGGTCATCCATATTATTATTATTATTATCAGTATTATTATTATCATTATTATTATTATTACTGTTATTATTACTATTATCAGTATTATTATTATTATTATTATTATTAATAATTTTTTATTCTATTATTATGAGTAGTAGTAGTAGTAGTAGTAGTAGTAGTAGTGATAGTAGTAGTAGTAGTATGCCAAAAAATTGCTTCTTCGGAATAACAGTATTTCTTTTATTAAATTGTAATAATATTAGTAATATACATATTTTTAAATCTTCCGTATGATGTTATTGAAATTTGTTTTTCTATAACTGAATATTCACTTCAAACAAGAATGAGTCTTCGCTACAAATCATATTTGGAAAGTGATTTTTATAGAAAAATAATTATACATTCAAGAAGATAAGATATTCGATCGCTGTTGATGACTTTTATGTCAATTCTTTTGATATATTGAGTGGTAGTCTAGAATCTGTGGACACGTGCGAGTGTATTGATTTCCATATTTTATAGATATTGCATGACTACATCAATTTAGAGGGCGGCTTATATTGAGGGGACAAGCTCGCCAGTAAACGCAACATGAATATTAAACACTGACACATTTAAACGTTTAAACTAAAATATTACTTATTGCTCATTTCGTAGAATATCATTACTCATTGAGAAGAAAAACTTAAAAGTTAACATAGAGTCTTTCAGACCACATCTTAGAAGTTACACTAACTTAGTGAACAATATTGGCATGCATCTCTTCTGATATATGCAACAAAAATTTTATACACTATAAACGCTTAAATAAGTAATGACTTTGCCAGGTTTAGTATCCTTAAACCGAGAACCCTTTAATTCGTTAAACCCAAAGAGAATCAAGGGTGACTTAGGACAACGAGATTCACAGAGAACATACAGATCAATCATATACTTCTGTCATCAGCTGCCTAACGAATATCATTATGGTTTCGATACCTGGGGAATAGCACTCAAGCCGGCGGTATCGACAGCGTTAAAGGCATAAGCGCTATTTGGGGATTAATAGAAAAAGTGAAACGTTAGCCTAATAGGTCCATTATGTCTACAACTGATTATTATTACGAGGTAACGAAAAGAAACCCGAATTTTGAAATTTTATTTTATTCGCAAAGTTTTATATGTTTACACTTTTATTGCCTTCCAAGTAATCGCCATTTCCAACAATGCATCGGTCCAGTCATGTTTTCCCCTGTTTGAAGCATTCGTGGAACTCTTGCGAAATATATGCCTTTTAGCACCGCTGTTATTTATTTCTATGCTTCTTCCACATCTGCAAAACATTTTCCTATAAGTGCATTTTCATTCGAAGCAAGATCGAGTGAATAGGAAGGGTGGGTAAGTAGGGTCATTCTATTTTGGGTCAAAAACTGTCTCACAGTTGAGCAAACATTGTCTTGAGCAAACATTGTCTTGAGCAAACAATCACTCTGCACTTTGCCACAGGCCGGAGCGTTTTTTGTCTCACTGTGTTTCGAAAATGCTTCAGAACTGCCGAGGAAAATGTCTGTTTAACATTTTGACCAGGAGGAGCAAATTTTGTGTGGACAATTCCTTTCGCATCAGACAACAAAAATCGGCAACGTCTTGACATTGGACTTCACTTGACGCGCTTGTTTGGGGCATGCTGACATTAAATGCTTCCATTGACCTGATTCCGTCTTCGTGTCCGGGTCATAGCTGCAGCACCAGCTTTCGTCACCAATGATGACCTTCGAAAAAAGATCTGAATCAACTTCCAACTGTTCTTTCAGTTTACGACACGCATTCAGTCATGACTGCTTTGGATCTTCAGGGAGCGAACGAGGCAGACATTTTGCCGCAACTTTTTCATTCGGAATTCCTCGCTCAGTATTCGTTTGCAAGAACTCCAGGACGCACCAGTCGTATCAACAAGTTCGTCAATTGCTCGGTGACGGTCCTCGAAGATTGGTTCGTGAATCTTTGTGATGTCTTCATTTGTTTGGGGCGGGGGTCGACGGTAACTTGAAATAAGTTGGTCTTCAAGTGACAAGTGACCATT
>NC_068985.1:117091550-117094075 GCF_001194135.2 Octopus bimaculoides
TAGTAGTAGTAGTAGTAGTAGTAGTAGTAGTAGTAGTAGTAGTAGTAGTAGTAGTATTTTTTATTATATTATTATTTTATATTATTATTTCTTATATTTAATTGCTTATGTTATGATTTTATTTACTCCATGTAGCAGACCTTGTGGACACCTTGTAGATAGATAGATAGATTGATAGATAGATAGATAGGTAGATAGATAGATAGATAGATAGATAGATAGATAGATAGATAGATAGATAGATAGATAGATAGATAGATAGATATTTTACATCTAGGCAGATATACTACGAGCAATGTTCAAATTAAGACTTCCCTAACATACTGAATATTAGGAACGATCTGGAATCGATGTGAATAAACAATTATAGATGTGCTCTTTACGATTGGTAATTCCTGAGTTCACTTCGAATGATCGTATGTAAAATTCCAGAGTATATTAGATAGACGTAAAGAATGGAGAAGTTTACATATTTAATTAAATATTTCCAACTTCTAAAATTCCCAGACGTGTTTCTGTGTAATAAGTGTCTTAGGGTCCTTAGATGTGATGAATCCGTGCATGTAAGTGATTTATATTAAATAAATAATAGTAAAAATCCCGATAAAAAGATTGACATTTTTATTATACAACTTTTTTTAAAGGTGTGCCATATACGGGTGAGTGAAGTGAACTGAAGTTTGTAGTATCAAAGGTAAACTTCTTACATCAAATGTGGTGGAGGAGACGGAATAAAGTAGAAGATAAAAGATGGGTGCGTGGTAAAATGCGAAGAAACGCCACAACTACTCAGTATCTTCCGCGAGCGATTTTTCTAGGCGCACTTCTGGCTCTTTAGCTTTCCTCAGAATGAGATAACGAAGAGAGATTACTCGAGTAGATTCTAAAGCTGTAGCTTTCACTCAAAGCAATCAACTGAGTTACGACCGCGGACCGTCCAGCCGAAATCGATACAATGGTATGAACACAAAGCTGTGATGAGAAATATACGAACTTCAGGTTAGTTAAAATGTGTTTGTAGCATATTTTAATTTCTAAAGGCAAATTCACTGTAGTTACCGAGGAGAAAACATTATCGCTTGTTAAAACAGCTTTTCTCTTTCATATATCATTGTTTATTTTTTTGTGTGTTTTCACTATAACTTCACAGCATATATTGTCATTTCCAATGACAAAAATGTAGCTTAGAAAGACAGCACAAGCTCCACTTTCACATGTGTCTTCAGTATTCCTACTAATAATCCTCTTAATATAAAAGCCTTTTGAAAGCAGTCAACCACTGTGCTAAAATCTTAATATCCACTTGCCTCTTCCTAAATCATATATTAGGCCAATTAGAAGTTCTTTTAAAGTAAAGTTCTATCAGCATAAACATACCTTTCAGAAGCATAAAGAAAATCATTGAAATCATTTTTACTTTCTTATGTTGTAATGTTTTTATTTCAAGTACGCAAAAGTGTCATTTTCCACTTTCGAACAAAATATATAGACGTCATATTTTATCAACCAATAATATCTTTTTTGTTATTTCCCATTACCAAGCCATTTTTCATTATACGTTTCAAAATCTTCTCCATATACTTTCTAAATATTAAATTACATTGTTCTTCCATTGTTCATAAATATCCGAAGGTCGACAACAAGAAAATAGAAAGAAATGTTTTGTGGAAGTTCTACTTCAGTTTCTAATATCGAATACCACTTACTCTTTCTTATTTACATTCAGATTTATGCACTTATATGTTCTTTTACTTCTTCCAGTCATTGAAATGCTGCCATTCTGGAGCAATACCTTAAGAAATGCAGTCGATCAAATCTTAATGCATACATTTTTTAAAGTCTGATACGTAATCTGTCGATCTACTCTTCTCGAACTAAATTACGGGAACAAAAGCAAATCAACTCCGGTAGTTATGTCATGATGTGTATACACAAACATAAAAATGCACACACATTCATGTATATATATGCATACATTTATATAAGTGTGTCTGTGCGCATGTACGTATAAACACACACACAGATATATATATATATATATATATATATATATATATATATATATATATTCCTCCCATACCTGTCATCTCTTATGTCCCTGCCGTATGGCTTCACTTCCACATATGCCAGCTTAATTTAATTCGTCCTTAGTCGAAAGAAATCTGTTGTTAATGTCCTGTAATTTGCATTTGAATTTGTGTACCAGTTCTCCGTTTTTTTCGTCCTTGTTTTCGTATACATTCGCTGCTTCCTTCTATGGAATCTAATGCTCTTAGTTTAGTTTTTCCTTGAGGCTGACCAGATCGGAGCAATATCGAGTATAACCAGCCGAAATTGCAAACATAATCTGGAACTCGACTGTGGAAAGAAAACACCGAATGACTTGACCTTGTTTTTTCTTGTCGCTTTTTTTTTTTGTATCATCTGTCTGGATGTTTTGTTGTCCCTTTTTTGAATCATCTAACTGTCTGGATGGTTTGCGTTTTTGTCCCATTTTTTGCATTCCTATATATATATATATATAT
>NC_068985.1:117094649-117097579 GCF_001194135.2 Octopus bimaculoides
ATATATATATATATATATATATATATATATATATATAGAGAGAGAGAGAGAGAGAGAGAGAGAGAGGGGGGGGAGAGAGGGAGGGAGGGAGAGAGAGAAGGATGCATACAGATACACACGTACATATTGGTGTGCACGCGTTTGCTCATAATAGTGTTCTTAGGTATCTATTAGTGTTACGTTAGATGTACATCTATTGCAGATATGAACATAAAATAACAACGTTGTCGAGAAAATAAAACAAAGAACAGAGAGCAACTAGAAGAAGACAATGTCATTCAGGAGGCGAAAAAGCAGCTGGGTGAAGGAACGGGAGATATAAATTCATAATGAGTTATGTGAAAGCTACGTTGACAATATTAAAAGCGAATGAAATGTTGATGACAGCTTGATTTCATTGTAAAATTGGAGACGACTTGATACTTGAAGTGGCATCCGAAGCTAATGTTACTGATGGTTTCGTACCAGTCATAAATGTTAACACATGTTGACACGTATTATCAAGGATGATTATAGATAGAGGAAACATAGATACGTAGAAATGCATCTGTTACTGCGTACATATATGTATATGAGTGTAAATTCATATATATGCATGTATATACGTTTGTATCTATCGCTCTGTCTGTCTCTCTGTCTCTCTGTCTCTGTCTCTCTCTCTCTCTCTCTCTCTCTCTCTCTATATATATATATATATATATATATATATACACGTACATATACCTAAATGATTGAATATATCTATATCTATCTGTACATGTACGCGTCCCCCACCATATATATGTATGTATATGTGTGTATATATATATATAAGTCTGTGTTTGTAAGAATACACACAAGTTCACGTATGTATACACATTTAAACATATGGCCCACCGTACCACACGCATGCCCATACGCACACACACACACACACACACACACACACACACACATACACATGCACACACACACACACACTAATGAAAACACACGCATTTTTAGTGGATTCTGTCCTACGAACTGAGACATCATGTGACACACGCATCATAGACGTACGCACATACAAGGATATTAAACATACAGACTACATACACAGACACACTCTGATACATTTAATGTTTATCTGTTCCATAGTTAAAAGAATAAAGATCACATAAATGAAGACTGACAGCCGTAGCAACTTAACCTAACGAATGGAAGAAATTACCAAGGGTCATATTCTGCAAGGAGAAAAAACTGAGTGCTAACATACGTAAAGTAGTTGACCATAAATCGATTTTAATTAGTTCAGTGTAAACGCTTAATGAGAAGAAGTCTTTGGTTTCAGTGACTAGTTCCAGTCAACAGAGATAAGTAAGACGAGAGTGAAATTCAAGTTAATTGAAGAATGTCTAGAAGCATATAGTACTTGGGGAGGCATTTTCGAACAGTGTTTTGGCCTGTTGATAGTTCTTCACTCAAAATATATCTATCACATAGTCGTCTATAAACCTGCATGTACCGAAGAGAGGAAACATATGGACATGTTAACATACATACCAAATATCTCGGTCTCCGATCACGTCACCCCCACAGCATGCTCCCATTTATGATTTTTAACTAATTCTGGTAATTGGAGTTATCTTTCTTTATTTTCCTGATTATGATTCCTCATAGAAGCTATTGTTTTCTTTTTCCCCTCGCATGTTCCAGGTTCCCGACATTAAATAAGTATATTCGCATTTTATTATGTTTAACACAACTCTAGGTAGCCTGAAATGTATAAAGTTTCGGCTCCACACTATACGCAATCACACTCAGATGTTTCACACACAGACGTCACATGCTCGCATATACGCACATGCGCACATGCAAGGAAGTGATGAAAATTCTCTGGATACGAGTAAACTAAAATACAGGCGGATCAGTTAATTGTGATTTCACTCAACATGTTCCCCTCTCAGATTCACACACTAGCGTCCCATTCTGAGAGGAGAGTTGTTATATCATTTACTTATACACCAGGAAACCGGGTAACTGCTCCCATGAGTCACATGACTTGTCTTGTACTTAACTTCCCACAGTCTCAAAGATCTTGTAAAGAGTCATGGGAAATATTATGTCACTTGAGTAATCGATAAAATAGCGTTACGTCATGGTCTTCTGATTTTGTTGTCACTTATCCATCGGTTGTCTGATTCTTATCTTCCCTCCCTTTTCCTTTCCTTTCATTCTTTTTCTAGCTCTCTTCTTTGATTTTGTTTTAGTTTTTTCATAGATTCGTTATATTTACTCAGATTTTTCTCCTACCCATCTCTCGCACCTTCTTCTGTTCAGTCTATTTCTTTTGTTATATTTTATCGTATTTTATCCGCTCTCAGACTATTTGATTTTTATGTTCATATTCATTTTATGAATTTATTTTCTATTCTTTCTTACCTTTACCACCCATCCTGTCTATCCAATGTACTATCCCTCTTTCTCTCTCTACCCCTTTTTCTCTCTCTCCTCTTCTTTCTCTCTCTCTCTCTCTCTCCCTCATACCCCACAACACACATACACACATATATATATGTATATGTGTTCCTTTATCTTTCATCTTTATCTTTTCTCTTTCAACCTGCGTTTCATTCTGTCTGACAACCTTTCATTCATTCGTCTGTTCTTTATCTTTTATTTCAGTATGTATTTTCAAGAAATATTTTTTCATTCTATCCCTTTCCTTTCTCTTTCATTTATCGATTCCTTCATTCATATTTTGCACAAGTCTTTCAAACACTATATATTTCATTCTTTCTTCAACATTCTGCCAATAGCTCATTCGTATAGTTTTTTGATATTATTCAACATTCTTATTGCCACAATTCATACATATCTCCTTTCTTTCCTGCCGTTGCCAATCCCACCACTACCACCACATGGTCTACCGACCACTTTCTATGTGTGTATGTATATATATATATATATAT
>NC_068985.1:117097775-117101200 GCF_001194135.2 Octopus bimaculoides
TATATATCTATATATCTGTGTGTGTGTGTGTGTGTAGGCGCCGGTGTGGTCGGGTGATAAGAAGCTTGCATTCCAAGCACAAGGTTCCCGGTTCAGTTCTACTCCGTGGCACCTTGGGTGAGTATCTTCCACTATGGCATCGGGCTTGTGAGTGGATTTGGTATACGGAAAGGGAAAGAAGCCCGTCGTATATAAAATCCACTTACTTTCAACCTGAAACTATTCGGTTCCAAAGAGAGATTCTTAAACATATATCTTGTTTATTCCCAGCTTATCCTTTTATTTATTTTATTCTCATCCCTTTCCTCTAATTTTCTGTTACTTGTTCACTTTTTATCTTCTTTCTATGCCATACATCCCAACAATTTGCTTCTATTTTACATTTGCTCCTGTAAAACTTCATTTCCGAAACTCTAACTAGGCACAATAGGTTGTAACCTTCATGCAAAACAGTACTACGGTTATTTGGAGTTAAATCCTTTAAACACATATACAACTTGATGCAAGTTGTCAGATTAGTGTACAGCGACAATCACATCGGTCGGTTGTTTTACTAACAATTAAGGCGGCAATCTGTGGAACTTTTAACACGCTGGGCAAAATGCTTAGCAGTATTTCGGCCGCCATTATGTTCTGAGTTCAAATTCCGCTTAGGTTGGCTTTGCCTTTCATCCTATCGGAGTTGATGATGAAATAAGGAAAAGTTGATCCCTTGAGTAGATGAAATCGACAAGGCTCGTCGCACAAAATTTCAGGCTTTGTGCCTGTCGTAGAAAGGATTATTCTACTGACACTTTAGACAATGAGCTGGTAAAGCCGTTAGCACCTCGGACTTACAGGCATTTTGTCCGTCTTTTATGTTCTGAGCTCAAATTTCCCAGTGGTTAACTTTGCCTTTCATCTTGCTGAGTTGGTAAAATATGTACCAGTAATGAACTGGGGTCGACACGATCGATTATCCCCTTAACTCAAGTTGTTTACCCTGTGGCAAAATTTGAAACAAACATAATTAAAGGTTGTGAGCTGGAAGAATCGTTGCCACGAAATATGTACCAGTCAAATAACGGGGTGAATCTAGTCGACTTCCCCTTCTCCTCAAAATAGCTGTCCCTGTGTTTCGAACCATTTTACTGTCCTATCCTCGTTTTTATAATAAAAGTGCCTTTAATACATGCTACGCTAGTCCAACAAACGAGGTGCAATATTAATGAATTTCAGAGAAACATTAAATTATACAAATATTCTGTTACTTACCAGCTTGGTTTAATAAATATATACCTCCTAGGCTGGAGTTATCCGTTCGCCAGTTTGCAGACGATACGTCATTATCGACAGCAATGAAGTGTGGATCGTATATTCATACGTACGAGGACAATTTCGTAATGCACAGTAATTTCTATGAATTAATTAATTATATATAAGGAAATATTTCTCGCATTGCTTGTCAAAATCACTCGTGCTGTCTCAGTCAAGCTGTATATAAATTAAAGTTAAGTGCCTAAATGCATATTTAATGCTTGGAATATTAACACACCAAAGTAGGATCACGTGGAGTTAAAGAAAACGCATACATCTTCATGAAAATCAAGTAGCACTAAAGACAAATTCGGATATTTACCATCCGAGTTAGGATTCTTCATTACAAGTGTAAGTGTACACTACAGTTTTGGCGAGGAGCTCCCGTAAATGTTTAGAAAATTGAGTATTTGTTAGCGAATAAACGTCGAGTGATTGCGCAGAGAAAACAAATGCATAGTAATGATGTATTTATGCATTTTTTAAACGAGTCTTTATCCCTAGGACTCATAATGGAAGTCAATATATCTAAGTTACCGAAATCAGAACAATCCCCACCTCACTGACCTCCCGCCAGCGTGACGCCGATCCTTTGCAGGGTTGAGAGGGTCAGTACGTTTGAGAGAAAGGGACAAGTTAATCATATTTACATACATTGGTACTTTTATTATTGTGGTGATAATTACTGTTATTATAACAACTCTCAGTTACTTCCATTATCTCGCCAGCCAGTCGAAAACGAGGCTTTGGAATAACAGTTCAATATGGACGGCTCCTGATCAGCAAGGTTCATGACTATAATAAGTAATGACAGGTACAATACCCTTCTTATTAGAAGAATAAAGCCTATTTATGGCCTATCATTTTCAGTATTCTGTATTCAACAATCTCACCAGTTCGATAACCTGACTTACAACAATTATATCAATATCAAAGGGATGAAAACGAAAGTTGACCTCGGCAGAATTTGATCTGGTAACGTATGATTTATTTAAACGCAGCTTGAAGTAAATTCAATATAACTTAAATTATATTTCACAATTATTTAATTATACATACGGTGATGTTTGTCTGAATGAAACAGCTGTTCAATACAATCGACTCAAAACTATCAACTCAATGTGAAATTTCTGTTTAACTTCTAAATAAAAGCCGTTTTCACCTAGGTGCGAATCAGTCCCACCCGGATTTAGTGCAATGTAATGGCTTGTTCGAGTTTAAAGACCTGTTATTAATTGAGATCTTAGTTACCATAGATTTATTGTTTTGTGTAATGACTTGCATAATTATATTTTCAAGAAGTTCCGGGAGAGTCGGATGCAAATATGTTAATCGCTGCTATGTAATTCAAAGGAGACGACTTGTTTTTACGATGGCTAAACACACACAGCTCCTTAGTAAAAGGATTTGGAGACAAGGGTGATTCGATATGACGTGTCTCATCTGCCGGAATTTTCAGTCTAAAGAAAAGTCGATGGCTTTCTATATAGTTCCAGGAAGCAAACTATTTGCTGATCAACGCTGATATCTACCAACCAGTAAAACAGCGTTATTCGCTCTGTTCACAGCGAGAATTGAAAGTGTAACCCGCACATTTATTCTTAATACGTGCTGGCAGATTCGAACACAAATATGCTAATCACCGTTGTATGTATCACAGTGATAAGCATAGATGTGTTGGAATGAGCCGGAATGTATTAACGGTAGAAATACTGGCCATTGCTTCCGATCTCGCATGCACAATGCAAATAACGATTTTCATTGATTGATGTAGATAGATAGATAGATAGATAGATAGATAGATAGATAGATAGATAGATAGATAGATAGATAGATAGATAAAGAGAGAGAGAGAAACACAAATACATATGTGGTTCCCCAGAATGGCTGCAGTAGAATAACAGAAACAAGTAAAAGATTAGGCATGGCTGTGTGGTAAGACGATTGCTTTCCGACCACGTGGTTCCTTGTTCAGTCCCACTGCATGGTACTTTGAGCAAGTGTCTTCTACTATAATCTCGCACTGACCAAAGCCTTATGACCAGATTTGTTAGACACTAGCTGCAAAAAATCCCGTCTTATCTATTTATATATGTATATGTATATGTGTGTGTGTATGTATATATATA
>NC_068985.1:117101237-117108874 GCF_001194135.2 Octopus bimaculoides
CCGATCTACATGCATACATACATACATACATACATACATACATACATACATACATACATACATACATACATATATTTATGTTTGTGTCTCTGCTTGTCTCCTCACTCACACACCACAATTATCTACTGTCAAAGAGAAAGTGTAACTGTAAAAATGCAGATTTATCGGAGTAACGGGCATTCCAAAAAGTATGTATGTATAGAAATGTATTCATGGAGAGATTCAAATTAACGAAATGCAATAATAATGTTTAGCAGTAAAAATTGTGAGTAGTGAAATGCAGAATTATGCCGGCTAATCGTAAGACACAGATATTGATCGCTTCGCTAAAAGCCGCAGGTGGCATGGGTTATTTCACTTGGGTTGTTTAAATAAAATATTAGTAATATCCCTTGGATCCATTGGATGGGCCCTACTATCAATTTTGTTCAACAATCTAAGTGTCATGTTGTTACCACACATAAGTTATACTCACGTGTCAAATAAAGTAAAAAGATGATATTGTCTGCAAAAATTAGAAATTAGACACAAAGTAATCGAACATAAACAATGAAATGGGTTATTTCCCTTGAGTGTTTAAAAAAAAATATTGTGCAGGTGGTATGCTTTATTTCCGTTAGGTGTTTCAAAACATTTAGTTATATGAGGTAGATATAAATGTCCCTTCCAAGGGCCGTATTATCGACTTTTTTTCAACAATCTAAGTATGTCACGAGGCTTCCAGACATGTATTCTGCTCACGGGTCAAGTTTCATCAAAATCAACAAAATGATGTAGGAGAAATTAACTAACGACGCCACAAGCAAACACACACGGATTTTTCCACATATGTAGTAGATACAACGGACTTCTTCTAGTTTCCGTATACCAAGTCCAGTCACAAAGCTTTAGTGATTCGAGGCTATAGTAGAAGACAATTGCCCAAGTGCCACACTGTGGGACTGAACCTGGAACCATGTGGTTGAGAAGAAATCTTCTTAGCACACAACCGTTTAATATGGTAACGTCAGAAGTAAGCAAATACATGCGTGCACTTGTTTAGTTCTTTATACTGAGAAATAAAGCAATGTCTGTTAAATAAGCTTAATTATTATAATATTTAAGGTTATCTCTACAGTTATTCTATAGAAATTATACGAAGCACATCTTTTTGTTACTACGTTATACGAAGCATCAGAAACGCAGTAGCAAAAGTCAGTTCTGGCTATAATCTCTATTGAATATCTGTGGAGATAAACTTAATAGATACCGTAATACCTCGACTATCGCGGGTGTTACGTTCGAAAACCTCCTACAGAAATAATTAATATCTAAAACACTATAAATACTGATGGGCTGCAGAAACCCGCGATATAGATTTACATATATTCTTTTCTCCTCAAGGCACAAGGCCCCAAATTTTGGTGGAGGGGACAGACGATTAGGTTGACCACAGTATGCTACTGGTACTCAATTGTTCGACCCCTGAAAGGATGAAAGGCAAAGTCGACGTCGGCAGAATTTGAACGCAGAACGTAAAGACAGACGAAATACCGCTAAACATTTCGCCCAGCGTTCCAAAGTTTTTGCCACTTCGCCGACTTAAATTTACATGTATTAACCAGAAAAATCTTCGATGTACCGAATGCACGATATTTGAACCGCGATATGATGAGGGATTATTGTAATGTAAAAGCGCACTGCTAACGCAGTACAACGCATTGTTGACTTATGAAATTGTTCAATATACTTTATAATATGTTATGTTTGCATAGCGAAATATCACGTACCTACAAGTCATTAATTCTTAAACTAAATTTTAAAAGATTTTGAATCTTCTTCAATGCATGTTCTGTTTTTACATACCTTATTTGAATACACAAATTGTCGTATAGTTACATATTTCTATGTGCCATTTACAGACATGACGCACTGTGAAATATCACAGTACAAAAAATGGGTCTACTTTAACTTTATGAAATGTCTGCTGGTGTCTTCAGATCTATATTGAAATCATAGATTTGATGATAATCCTTTCTACTATAGGCACAAGAGCTGAAATTCGAGAAGGTGAACGGTCGCTTACATTGACCCAGATGCTCAACTGATGCTTAATTCATCGTTCCTGACAGGATGAAAAGCAATGTCGACCTCGGTGGAATTGGAGTTCAGAACACGAAGACGGACGAAATACAGCTAAGCATTTTGCCCGGCTTCCTAACGATACTGCCAGCTCGCCGCCTTCGCTAACTTAACCCTTTGTTGGTCACATGGGGTGTGTTGTAACCCCAAACGTTTTTTTTTAAATGCTCGTAACTTCTAGTTAGCAATATTTTCCTGCTCTGTTATTCTACTCTTCTAACTCAATAAGGGTGTTTTGCAGGTGGTTGGTGAGGGACAGTCATTGCGCAGTAGTGAAACAGTCATCCCATGTGACTAATGTAGTTCAAGTTTTGATTTAACGCATATTGTAACGGGGATTGCTTGTTATGTTATTTTTTAATGTTAATATTCTTCATGGATATTAAAAAATTCCAGAAAATGTTGTATTCTGTGGGTATTTTCAAAATAAATGTGATCTGAATCTAATAGTTTTTAGTTTCAACTTAATTTTATAATATGCTTTATTTATTGTTTTATATTAATATCAATCAGCTACAAGGATTTCAAACTTCTCAGCAGTCTTTGCGGATATATCCTGAACCAACAGAATGAGTATATTATACATAATACTAAATCTACAAACATTTTTGTATTGGGTTGTGTAAGCACCTCGTGTGACTAACCACGATCGGAAAAGTCAGGTGACAGACGAAAGATTGAAAAAACGTATTCTGTCTTCCAAGCACTAATTCAGTGTTGTCTTAGATTTTCAGCAAGCTTCTGCAAAACATTATAATTCACATAGTATTGCTGTATCACTTATCATTATTATTCTCAATTTTGCTATGGGGAAGGAGGCTAGGCATATCGTGTAGTACTCTATCTCGGCGTGTGTCTGTATAGTAAATTTCTAGAAGTGGTCCCATACCAATACGAAAAGGTTTTCTAATATATAAGGAATTGAAATTTTGTGACTAAGTACATATAGAGTAGCGGCTTTGCTATAGGGTTGAAATAAATTGTTACATATTCAGATATTCTGAAGTAAGTTATTTCGTGTAAACATTAGACATTTGTAATGGATTCAGCATTATCAAATTCATTATCTTTTTCCAATGTCTAATATCGTTACAACGCTTGCTGTTGCACAGGATAGCGAAATGAGCGAAGAGCAGCAATGATAGAAAGCAGTAGTGAATATCATGCTGTAATTAGTAATGTGAATGATATGCCATAGGTAGTCACGCATTAATTAGTCTCGTCAATGTCATTGGTTAATTAGTTACGTGAATGTCAAGCAGAAATTAGTCACGAGACTGTCAAGCAGTAATTAGTTGTGTGAGTCGCCTTTAAACCCATTACATGCTGTGTGGCACATCGATACGCACTTGGATTTTTCCAGTCGCATATTTCTGAGAAGAATCTGGTGACATTTCTCTTAATCCATCTCCATTTTCTGGAGGAAAAGACGATGTGAATGAGATTCCTCTTGACCCTCAACACAACATGGCTGATTCTGATAACGCCAGTTTTTCACCAGTATTTATAGAACCCAGAATAATGGAAAGCAAAGTTGACTTTGCATTTTCTACTGCTAACTGGAGGATTCACTTAGAAAAACATCAGCGGAAATACTTGGACACATCCTGAAGGATTCCCCAAGTATTTCATTGTATTTTCTTGAGCTCTAGTTGACTAGCTTTTTCTCTGGAACAAGAGATGTGTTTAAAGTCAGGACATAATCCGAAACAGATACTGCTAACTTCCTGCTCGGATACACTATCATTCCATTAATATATCACTCTGGAATGGTTATTCCTTTTTCTTTGTCGAACATCATTATTGATTCCCTTCTGAGGTTGAAGAATGCTTCATAATCCCTGAGAATCCATCTTGGCAATTCTAGAACCATAGCATTGCAAGATAGACGTCATAAAAGTAAAATACTCCCTTAGCGTGAAAAAATAATTCGCTCTTCTAATATATTTACTTGATACAAAATACAATTCATGGCTACTAAAGGAATTGCTGCCAAAGTTGGTCCAATACAATAAATACACAAACAAATATTCTTGGTTGCAGATAATGGAGTACTCAATATATGAATTTTGCTAATAACAGCTAGAAGCTAAGATTTTACAGCTGTTATTCCGAATTTTTAGTTAGCGTTTTCACCAAAATTTTATTATGCTTTATCTGTCAACTTTCACCTTTTGTTGATTTCCATGCTGGAGAGTTGGCATTGGGAATTGTTGCAAAGTTAAAAATTAGAATAGCCCTCGTTTCAAACTTTAACACAATGGCAGCAATTTCACGTTTTGGGTCGGTTGGTCTAGTCTATTACATCAACCCCAGTGTTCAATTGGTATTTATCCTATCGACCCTAAAATCCTAAAAGGCAAAGTCGACGTCGGAGGAATTTGAACTCAGAACGTAATGACAAACAAAATCCTGCTAAACAATTTGTCTGGCTTGCTAACGACTCTGCCAGCTCACCATCTTACTGATTAGAATAATCTTGAAGGAAAATATAAATTTAAAAAAAGATAAATTATGATAACTATAAAAGGAGATTTCAGAAAGATGAATTGAAATCATAAGAGATAAAATAAAAAACTAAGTAAAAAAAGTAACAAATGGAAACGTAAAATGAGAATGATTAAAAAGCAGTCTCGAATAAAGAAAAAGCAATTGAGAAAAGGAGTATCGGCTGGTGGAGAATAGTAGACAAAAAGGAAAGAGAAAATAGAAGATGGTTAGAATAAAAGGAATGAGATTTCTTAACTAGTGAATGTAATTTATATCTTAGGGAGAAGTGGGACGATAAATATATATGTATACTCGTTCATTAGTGATTTATTTATCACTGATTGGATTAACACGGTATATATTCATTTGTGAATCGCTTCGTCCTTATCACGAACTGATTTGATACCATGAGTCGGCGATCAGTCACGATTTCCGCTTGGACGGGAAAACCAGCGACCGACCACAACGCTCGGGACAGCTTGGGGTCTAGAAATGAGATCTATTTTTCCAATATACTGTGTTATTCGTTTATCACTGATTCACTCACCAGTATTTTTCTTTATTTTAATGGGTTAGCAAGCACCAGTAATAAACGAGAATACACGTATCTATCGAAATGGAAATGATGGCAAGAGAAGGAAAATTACGTGAAAGTTTAGAAAGAAGAGATGAGTAGCAGATGGCAAAATATATATACAGGCGCTAATGTTGAAAATAATGGAGGAAAAGAAATCAGGAGAGGGAAAGATAGAATGATAGAGAGAGAGAGAGAGGTGAGAAGAGAGAGAAGAGAGAGAAGGAAGTAAAATGATAAAGACAGAGAAGGTAAGAATGAAATAGAAAAATAAATAAATATTAGCTATGCGCGAGAAACAACTGATCGGTACTTAAATGACAAAATAAAATAACATAAAAAAGATTGTACAAAGTTCAATAGAAAAATTCAAGTTTCTTTTCAAATTATGACAAAAGATGGAACCAAAACGTCTACAGTTTTGCTTTTCACAGCACTTAGTTATGCCACAAAGATGCGATTTAGGAAATAAATCTCTAAAATTCAAAGAGCTTCCGAAATCTTTCGAATAATTTCAAAGAAATTCCATCTCTGAAGGAACAATAAATTCAACCTCGGGTTATAATAAAATTCTTTGATGGCGACATTTTGAAATGAGTTCGTTCCTAAATTTGAATCAATTCAATAGAGAAAGACGCCAATATGATGAATGTCTGAAACGTATAGAGATATCAGGTTTTAAAAGTTCCAAAATCTGAACACTGACCATGGTAAGTTAGTGCTTTTATTCTTCCGTGCCCTGACTATTACTCACGCACATATAGTGAATATACCCGTTGTTAGCCGTATCATATCCAGCCGGTAATTTTCTTTGCCTAGTATTCTTGAGATGGTCTTTGCGATAGATTCCTCGAGCTTCTCTCACATAGGAGCGTATCAGAAATAACCCTCATTACACTTTCAGACTGGATTCCCAACCGTGATCAACTAAGACTATGAATATTATCCAAACATTTCGTTCTTGATGTACCACTAGGTCACCTTTAGGTTGTCTTTGCTTGAAGCATCCATCCTGCAGTTCTGTCCTGTTGCAATCTAATCGCATGTCGGTAGTACTAGACATATGCCCCTCAATACGAGAGGTAGTGGCTACACCTGAAGAGACAATTCGATCTCTAAGTGACGCATAACGTTGCTCTAGAGTTCCTTTGTTGGAACCCAACTTCAGTCACTTGTATTCGCAAAACCCTTTCATTCATTAATCAACTTTTATGATCATAGAAGATAGGCACGAAAACCGGATTGAAAAACAAAAAGGTATGACACGATAAAGCTAAATACATTTATTAGGGCCTGCTAACTTAACATTAGTACGACACGCCGATTTTTCTTATTCACTATTAAGGTAACAGGGGCAAATTTTGGTAGCTTTGAAAAGGAGTATTGGAGATAATTTCATTTACCACAACATGCTTCCAGATCTGTCTACCGCCTCAATGATCTACATAGCATCTAGAGAAAAGAATTTCAGAGGCATAGGACTCTAAACGTTTCTCAAGTAGAATAATTATGAAATAATTAGTGTAGTAAATGCACACATAGAAAATACGCTGATGTAATGCACACTTCTTCCAAGACCTACCCCTATCCAGATGCCGCCATGAGGGTTGCAACTGAGGAACAATCGTCTTTATGCATGGTGCGAAAGAGTGTACATCAATTGACTTGGCTACATCAATTTTAGAGTCGAAGGCATTCCCACCGACATACAACACCATTACATCAACGGATCTAGAATGGCCACCAATGACATCCGCACAGATAAATTAAAACCCTTGCTAAATATTGGAGGACAGTTGCAACTCAATAACAGAACAAAAATTTCCTTTATGAGAGACTTTGTAGCATGCAATCAACCCCTATTCATAGAACGCACTAACACGCACCTAAAATCCAACATCGCAGTTTCAGAAATACACGTAACAAAGTATGGTATATTTTGAAGTGGACAGAGAAGACAGGGGTAATAGTGAACTCGTACATCCGTGAAGACATCACATCACAGGTGCTTTGGTCATACTCAAACTTAGCGCGTGACACTTCAACATCTTTTGCCGAACCGCTAGATTATGGGGAAGTAAACACACGCCAACATCGGTTGCCAAACGATGGCGGGGAACAAACACAGACACACAAATATATGTATATGTATATATATAAAGTGAAGTATATTGCCACTTAAATGTGGCTGACACCTAGGGGTGGATGTTACTGTTGCTTTTAGCCCCAGGAGGACATCTCCTCCAGCTGGCTTATGAGAGGGATAACTTCCCTTGGCAAAACAAACAGGACACAGAAGTGTGTCGATAAGCCAGCTGGAGATGTCCTCCTGGAGCTAAAAGCAACAGTAACATCCACCCCTAGGGGTCAGCCACATTTAAGTGGCAATATACTTCACTTTATCGTGCAGTTACTGTTAATACCTCATTTAGAGAATTAACATATATATATA
>NC_068985.1:117108907-117111168 GCF_001194135.2 Octopus bimaculoides
ATATATACGACTCGCTTTATTCAGTTTCTTTCTCCCAAATCCACTCACAAGGGTTTGGTCGGCCCGAGGTTATAGTAGAAGTCACTCGCCGAAGATGCCACGCAGTGGGACTGAATCCGGAACCATGTGGTTGGTGAGCAAGCTTCTTACCACACAGCCACGTTTGTGACTATGCTAAAAATTTTAGACTTTGTAAATAAGAAATCTTCTGAAATAATCCGTTCTAGTTTCACATGTAACCACATATTTTTCACATGTAACCACATTCATAATTAAAGAAATTCTCACATGGTTTTCATATGCAACCAATGTACAGCACGTAAACGCTAAAATCTGTGTACACACATACACGTGCGCAATAACACACAGACAGATATCTATTTATACACCCACCTTACCGCAAATACAGATATCAGTTCGCATATATATTCGCACTGGCATATGTATGTGTAGTAAGGTGAGTATATGTATGCAATATATGTATATATGTAGTTATATATATATACACATACATATATACATACATACATACACAAACACATATAGATATATGTTTAGATTACCACAAATTGAGACATATACATTATAAAACCTAGACGCGCACAACATACAGATGTATGTACGAATATATATGGGAGTACGTATGTACTTATATATACGCATGTATATACATGTGAGTGTGTCGGTCTGCATCTGTATGTTTTTGTGTGTATGTGTTTGTGGGTTTTTCTCTGTGTGTATGCGTGCGCTTGTGTGTAAGCATACATTACAACAAACTTACCTTCCAACACTATTCATATACGCACACATAAAAGATATACCTTTATATACCTGTTGTCCTGGCAACATTCCAGCATCACAGAAGTTGACATGATAAATAATATTTTGCACAATATGGCTTAACATTCATTCGGGCGTTTGGGGTGAATACTGAGTGAAGTATGTATGACGGATTTTCCAAAGTGTTGGAAGCTGGCCTAGCTAGGATCAATAAGTTACCGCCTTTCTCCTTTTTCCATGTTGGCAAAGGTCAACTTTTTCTTTCTTTTTTTTTTTTCGGTTTATATCGAATGTTCGTGAAAGAAATGTCCCTAGAGTTTCACTAGAAATCCATTTGTTTCTATTATTGAACTTCGTTTCAGTGCCACTTGGGCAACCATCCTGGTAGCCATGATATTGTAAGAAACGTCTTGAGATTTATGTACGTACATATTGTGCCCTATGAACACATACAACAACAATGATATTTGGGAAATCTCACAAAATTAAAATGTATTGCAAGGATTGAAAAGGTTTCACCTTGACATTTTAATCAAAACCGAACTTCTTCGGTTCTGTATGCTCTATGCCTTGTCTTGCAATGTTATGTTCTACTACGCTGGGATAAATATAACATGCATACGGTGTACAGATTAATACAGGTTTCGCAGTTCATTCTGCAACACACCGAATTACAAGGGAAATTATATATATATATATAAACTCAACATCAATCAATGTGTGTGATAATTATATAAATATATTTGAGTACATGCACACTAGCAAACTCACAATATGCGCGTGTGCAAATCTACTTGTATACATACACGCTCACATACATGTGTGCGTATGTATGTGTGTATGTATGTATGTATGTATGCGTGTGTATGTATGTCTGCATGCATGTAGATATATATATATATATATATATATATATATATATATATAAGAGTTATTTATATATAAATAATAGATAGACATATATTTAGACACATTTAGATAGATAGATAGATAGATAGATAGATTGATAGATATACACTCGTTTCTTTATGCCGAACGAATGAGAACAGAGTGCTCAAGACGTATTGTACATGATATGGATGTTTATCTTTGTTATCTTGTAGCTGAATCTCAAAGATTGTTTCGTGACGAAAGTTAAAGTCATTTCTTCCCACGTACGTTTCACCACTGTAGTTACTTGTAAGTTTTCATCGGATGTCCTAAGCCTGGTTGAACGAGAAACAGCGACGTATCATCAAGGAACGCTTTATTGTATTTATAGTAATAATCACCCTTCTGCAGTTTGAACATACACGTGTGAGTATGTGTGGGGGGGGGGGATGTGCGTTTGTGTATGTATGTATATAATTTCAAACTTCCAGTGCCCTGCCTCATCATTTCCTGCAAGCAATAATTTTCTCTCTAGTGTAACTACCCTATACTGATTACCATATTATACCATATTATAATATACAATATCATATCATATATATATATATATA
>NC_068985.1:117111707-117114442 GCF_001194135.2 Octopus bimaculoides
ATATATATATATATATATATATATATACATACATATATATATACATGCATACACCAGATTATATACCAGAGTATCCATAGTATTCAAACGGTAGCTTCCCAATTGTTGATATTATAGTTCCTACTGGTACGACGAATATTTCGTATGCCGTGTGTAATAAAGTAAAGTCTTCAGACACTTCAATACATTTTATCGTGATTAAATTAAATGTTACTCAGCAATGTAGCTTTTTCACTTTAATGTTTCCTTAACTGTATATCAGAGGAGGGGAAACACCCTCTACCTTTGTTCTCTACCTCGCATAAAAGATATGCCTTACAAGACAGCATCTTCATCGTGTGTAACTGCTGTTTACACAGCATGCACTCTGCGCTTATAGATCTATATTTAACGCGTTTGTAATAAAGCATTCGTCATTTTAGTTATGTATAAGTGCTTATTATTAAATGGGGGAAAGGTGGCGCAGTTGTAGGTGTCATTAGCACGATGGGCAATGTCTTTATTGGAATAACGTCTAGCATTACATGCTGAGCTCAAAATCAGCTAAGGCCATCATCGGCTTTCATCCTTTCGAGAACGATAAAATAAGTACTAGTTGAGCGCTGGGGTCGAGATAATAGACTAGGCCCTTCCTCCCAAATATCACAGGCACAATGCCTGTAGTAGAAAGGATTATGTAAAGGAAAAATAATGTTCGTAAGAACTAGTCAAGAAATGGGTCAGTTTAACACACTGCTCCCTATTATATATATATATATATATATATATATAATATAAATAATATATGAATATATGTATATATCCATACATATATGTACATACCTACATATGAATGTATATATACATGCATATATGGGTACAGGACATAACAAGGACATAAAAAGAAAAGAAACGTTAAACACAATGAGAAACGAAAACAGAAAACGAACTTTTTTTCGAACAACGAAAACAAACAGAAAAACGAGACATGCAACATAAAGATATACCCCTTCGTCAGTTGTCCCTGTTTCATCTACTCCGCGTTTCGAAGGCAGGTACAATACGCGATTTCGATGAAACAGTCCTTCCCGCAAAGCAAATTAAATAAAATTTGGGATTTTTTGTGGATGGTGAATGTGTTAACAAGAACAGGACAGTAAAAACAAAGGGTAGGGGATGTTAAGCCAAGACGATAGAAAAATTATTATGAACGCTAGGTAGACGAACCATGAAAGGAGACAGATGAGGCACGTCTTTTCTTTAAGGAAGTAAATGGACGGAAAGATAGATCCCCTTTCGTCACGTCTCTGTGACGAGATAGTCAAGGAGGAGAGAAGAATGAGGAGAAGGGTGGGAGAGAAAACAGAAAGGATGAAGAACAAGAGAGGGAGAGAGATAGAGAGAGAAGAGATAGAGAGAGAAGAGATAGAGAGAGAAGAGATAGAGAGAGAAGAGATAGAGAGAGAAGAGATAGAGAGAGAAGAGATAGTAGAAGAGTGCGCATCGTAATTATTAAGATAAATCTTACGTGGAAAAGGATGCGTGGCGTTCGATCATATAATAATATAAATAATATATAAATATATGCACATATCCATACATATATGTACATACCTACATACATATGTATATATACATGCATATTGGGTACAGGACATCAAAAAATCGTTATACACAACGAGAAACGAAAATATAGCTAACGAACTTGTTTCGAAAGTTATTAATTTACTGTGGTTGGTGTGCAAACGAGAATGAGAAATTGTAATATGGCAAGCTGGAAAATCATTTTGGAAATAAATCTTCCCTTACAAGAATACTATATGCGAATATGAATCTGTTCACAAGAGCTACGTATAACACATCACATCTCTTTCTGATTTTTGACTGGAATGTAACATTTCTACGTTCTGTAAATGGAAAAACGTAGATCATTTACTAAAAATGACATCCCTTACTACACAAAAATGTTGATACCAACAAGAATACATGACGAATGTTGGCACAGAAAGAACAGTATACTTTCATTTCTTTAAACATAGTGAAAAATTATGTATAATTAAAGACAGCGATACTTTCAAGAAAAATAGTAATACAAGGAAATGTAATTATTTTTACTAAATTTTCTCGTACCATTTCTACTTTCTAAATTTTTATGCATGTTTTTCAAGGTGTAACTATATTTTTTAAGAAAATAGTTGGAGTATTTTATCAAATCATAATCAATAAAGATAATGGATTCTCAACTTTTGGCTTAGAGCCAAAACATTTGCTGAAAGAGGACAATCTATTAATACAATCTGAAAAGTTAAACAGTACTACTAATAAACGTATGAGAATATTGTAATAGCGTTGCGGACACGAAGCATAAAGAGACATTTCCTTGGAGCATGAATGTAACAACAATAAAGAGGAAGATGACACAAGTAATATAAACAATAATTGTATCGAGAACAACATCACCAGTAACAATAACAATAGAAACAATTTTCACAAGGTTTCAATGAGGAAAAATCAACATTATACCATCAATCAAAAATTAATGATTCACACGAATAAATTGGAATTTTCTGCACTAAATACGAAACCCTCGTTTCAATTGTATATGCAACAATTCAACAATACTATTCTCATGTTAGAAGGATGGATAAGAAAGTGGGAAAGGGCGTGTATACAGAAAGACAATGTTAGACGTGCGTATGTATGTTTGTGTTTTATATATATACATATATATATATATATATATATATATATATATA
>NC_068985.1:117117251-117121787 GCF_001194135.2 Octopus bimaculoides
AATATACGAAAAAACAACAACAGACGAGGACAGGTGGTGTAAATAACAAAAGGATGTATTAGTATGACGCTCGGGAATACGGAAAGTCTTTGACGTTTCGAGCTACGCTCTTCAACAGAAAGAATACGGAGACAAGGAGAAAAACACGGAGAAAAAAAATTGAATAGTGTCCAGTCAACGGTCACTCATAAAAAAAGATGATAAAGGAGGTTTACAAAAGTGGAAAAGTTCAAAAGTTCAAAAGTTTTTTAGACGTCGTGGTATATTGAAGCGATTTCCAATCAGAAGATGGGTCCAGTGTAATCCGTGGGTAGGAGAGGTGCAGCCGGAGGGTATGAAAGTAGCACTCCGTCGGTTACAACGACGAGGTCCCAGATGATACGATCAACGGAACAGCTTCCTGTGAAATTAACCTGCAAGTGGCTGTGCATCGCACAGGCGCGTGCATCCTTAACATAGTTCTCAGGGAGATTCAGCGTGAAATACAGGTACTACTCATTTTTGCCACCTGAGTGTACTAGAGCAGCGTGAAATAAAGTGTTTTGCTCAAGGAAACAACGCGTCACTGGGAATTGAACTCTCGACCTCATGATCGTGAGCCGAATGCCCTAACCACCAAACCATGCGCCTTCGCTTATATATATGCATATATATATATAAGTACATATATACATACATATATATAAATATACATATATATACATGTGTATAGATAGATAGATAGATAGATAGATAGATAGATAGATAGATAGATAGATAGACAGATAGATAGATAGGTAGATAGATAGATAATGGGGAGTTTTGGGAGTTATTGATAGGACCAAACCTTATGATCCCAAAACTCCCCCTTTTTTTATCAAATCCTTACTTTAGATTAGTCTGTCCGACCAAGTCCGATTTGGACAGAATTATTAAGTGTATTATCGATCGGATTATTCCCATCGTTTGGGATAAGGTTCGGCTTCCCGTATGGAGCTTTACTGGAGATGTTATCTTATAGTTTGACTCCCTTACTGATAAGCCTAATTAAGACTTTATCCGAATCGATATCTCGAATTATTATAATTATGTTTCCCCTATATTGCTAAATGAGGCTTTCATTTACGCTCAGAAATGTTCGACTATACCTAGTTCGTATATTGTTTTTATTTTAGTTGCAAGAGAGCCCTTTATTTCTATCAACGAGCGTAATTAGGGAAGGGCTGATTCCACCAATTTCTTTGTTATTACTATGGTGTCCTCAGATGCAGCACAAGTGATCGATTTAGTGGGCCTATATATTCTTTCACAAATTAGGGATAGCTTTCCCCTTCTCACTGAGGGATTATATAGGGATGATGGGCTTCTAGCTGCTTGCGTGGCCTGTCTACAACTGCGTTGAATAGATTGAAGAAATTTCTGAGATGTTTCTTAAATGATTTCTTTAATCTTAACGTTATTTTTATGTTAACTCCATAGTGGTGAACTTCTTGGATGCTACTTTCAATTTGGATACGGGTTTATACTACCAATTTCGTAAACCAAACAAATCCATTTCATATATCAATGTCTTCTCCAATCATCGGAAATCTGATATTGATAGCATCGTGTCTGCCATTTCGATCAAAATCTCTAATTTATTCACAAACGAAGTTATTTTTGATCAACATGCACCAGTACATAACAACACTCTAAAGTTAAGTGTCAAGGTTAATTATATTCACTACAACATGCGTCTACATCTGTCTAGGTCCTCATTGATCTATATAGGCTCTAGATATGAGAATTTCACAGGCTTAAATCCTCTACAAATATTTCTATGTAATGATATAGGTTTCAAATTTTGGTACAAGGCCAGCAATATCTGAAAGTTGAGTAAGTCGATTACATCGATCCCAGTGCTCAGCTGGTACTTATATTATCGGTCCTCGGAAGGATGAAAGGTAAATTCGAATTCGGTGACATTTCAACTCAGAACGTCAAGTCGGAAGACACACCGCTAAGCATTTTGTCCGACGCAGTTACGGCTCTGCCAGTTCGCAGTCTTATATCTATGTACTAATATCCTTTCTACTAAAGGTACGTTTTGGGGAAGGGCAATAGTCGATTACATCGTCCCCAATGTTTCACTAGTACTTAATATATCGATCCCGAAAGTATGAAAGGCAAAGTCGACCCCGGTGGAATTTGAACTCAGAGCGTAGCGACGGGTGAAAAACCTCTAAGCATTTTCTCCAACGGTGTAACGATTCTGCCAGCTCGCCGTCATGTAATAAAATCAATAAGTCAAAATATACCGAATCGAGATCTGCCCGAGTAGCAAGACGGCGCCTTCGCTTGATGTTTACTGTTCCGAGTAGCAGTAAAACTTTACTACAATACAAAAGCGCCATCTTCTATCTGCACCTGTATAACCTTACGATGTTACGAAAGTGGTGAAAAACGGACTGATTCAGCATAGAAGAGCATCGCATTCATAGAGTCATTGTCATAACACTGATCAACCTAAGGCAAGACTGTCCAAATATAGAAACATCCAGGATATGAGATAATTATTCTTTTGGAGTAGGAAACTAATTGAGACTTGTGTTTATTGTTGGCGCTACCACCAAAAAGTATCATGGCCAAATTAGACTGGAAACTATCTATTATAAGTTGGATGATTAGTTGAAGCCCTTCCATCGGAATGGAATCTTATGCTTCGATAATCCGTATTTACGTTCTTATGATAAATAATCATCGGGAGCAAAAGAGTAGTTCATCATTATCATCAAATAACTATCTTCACTGAGCTCCACTGAGAAAAAAACCATAATCACGAATGATATTAATTCTAGCATTGAACACGAAATGGCTGGATATTATTAGTAAATACGTGAAGAGTTGTTAAATTAATAGGGAAATTTTCCTGCTGACCTCACCAATACTAAGATGTTTAAAGAGAAGGAAGAGTGAAAAGTGACCCTGATTCATCTACGATAAAAAGTGCTCATATCCTATCTTCGAAACCAGCAGTTTCCAATCCACCAGGTTCTAGATCATTTGGTACCGTTCCACACAGTAAGAATAAATTTTTCTATCTTATTTCTATCTTATTGACTATCACTGTACGTAGGCTGCATTTTTATGAATGTAATATACATGTAATATATACGTATCATATATATATTGTGCATGCGATATATATGTTATATATATGTATTGTACATGTAATATGGGTCCTATATATGTAATAATTAAATTATATGTTGAGCATTTTATTGTGCGCATTATCTATGATGGAAATAGAAGTGGATGACACATTTAAAGGTTTTAACAGAGAATACTATACCAAAATTTCACCAGGGCAATGACCATGAATATGTTTATAGAAAAGACAGAATGCAGATGCATTTCGATGATGAATCAAAGGCGAGTAGCTAAAGAGACCAGCCATGTTGACAACTCGATTCTAAATTCGCCCAAGTAATTTAAAACATTCAGTAGATTGCCAATAAATATTTCAACAGCAAACGCATGGAAAAACGTTAAAACAATAGTTATATTCAAACAACATTTCCACCTACTTATCTGAAAGCGCATAGCCTAGTGGTTAGGGATTTCGGCTCACAGTCGTAAGGTCATGAGTTCGACACTTGAGGGCGCGTTGTGTCCTTGAAAAGACACTTTATTTCATGTTGCTCCGGTCTACTCAGCAGCAAAAATGTGTTGTATCTGAGTAATGTTGAAAACCCATGAGAGCTACGCCATGTTTGTGGAATATTCAACCATTTGCACCTTCATTTCGGATCAAATGGAAAAATCATCGTCGTAAACGAGTTTTAGTTTACCACCTGCCTCGCTTTATAACGCCACATCAATGGCCGTGTAAAAAAAGAGATGTTTTTTGTCACTCCCTGTACTAGTTACGCTAATCCACGGACCACTCTCGTGGACGAGATACAGCAAATAGAAGAAAAGTTATTTGTGTATCGTAACTGAACTACCTGAGACAGGTGATGAGTATTTCTTAGATACAATCAGGGATCTGTCCGTTTAAAGAAAGTCAAGCGCACTGATAAGGAAGAGATTTGATTCAGCGGACACGCTTTAATTTGATCGTGTCCAATACAAAGAGAAAAATTGCTTACGAAGAATAATATTCTACTCGCAGCTGGTTAACGGTAAGCAAAATCGGGTTACCTTAGAGATACAACAAAGTTATTTTAGATTAAGTGAGGAGATTAACGAGTGATACCCAAAATTGGATGACAGCAGCGCAGAAGAGAAGACTACAGATGTGAGTTACCACTTTTCATATTACGACACATGACTTTTCATATGGACAGTCATCGGCACAGAAGACACCACAATGATGAGGAGGAGGAGGAGGACGACGACGACGACGAGGAGGAGGACGAGGAGGAGGACGAGGAGGAGGACGAGGAGGTGGAGGAGGAGGAGGAGGAGGAGGGGACGACGACGACGAGGAGGACGAGGAGGGCGACGAGGACGAGGAGGACGAGGAAGAGGACGAGGAGGAGGACGAGGAGGAGGACGAGGAGGAGGACGAGGAGT
>NC_068985.1:117121933-117122696 GCF_001194135.2 Octopus bimaculoides
AGGAGGAGGAGGACGTGGAGGAGGACGACGTGGAGGAGGACGACGTGGAGGAGGACGACGTGGAGGACGTAGAGGAGGAGGACGACGAGGAGGGGGGCGAGGGGGAGGACGAGGGGAGGACGACGACGAGGAGGACGACGAGGAGGATGACGTGGAGGACGGCGACGGCGACGGCGACGACGATGATGATGAGGATGACGTCCACAACGATCACGACGATAATGATAATGACTGATGATGCTAATGAAGATGGCGACGACGACATTTATGGACCTGAGGATTATAGTGATGATGATGATGATGATGAAAAGGATGACAGTTATGATGTTGCTTATGATGGCCACGATGCTAAAAGCTGGTGAAGTAAGCAAAGGTTGAACTGAATAGAGAATGATGGAGAGAACGAGAGATAGAATCTGCAATATTGAGAGATTTGACGAACTATAGATTCGGTAAGCTGATAGAAGAAGGAGAGATACGGTGGAAATGGGTGGTAATAGATGAGATAACATGCCGGTGAAAGAAGGAGAGAAAGAGAGAGAGAGGGGGGAGAGAGAAACAGGGAGACAGAAGTTTGATGATAGATTTAAAATGTCAGACAGAGATTAGATGACAATGTTAACAAGTCAAAAGATCTATGCTTTCATTATATATTTTGTTTTTAATTGAAAACATAATTAAATATCGCAGACAGCAGTATATACATACATACATACATACATTCATTTATGTATATATATATATGTATATATATATATATATA
>NC_068985.1:117122933-117124531 GCF_001194135.2 Octopus bimaculoides
TGTATGTATGTATGTATGTATGTATATGTATGTATATGAATGTGTGTGTGTGTGTGTGTGTGTGTGTGTGTGCATGCGTCTGTATTATCAGCAATTTTTTTAAATTTATTTCTATAAAGAACGCATTGATTTCGAACAAAGGCACATATTTTCATTGATGGAATTTTGATAACAACAGCAGGGAAGATAAAGCCGCTGAACTTTTAAAATATCTTACGTCTGTTTACTGTTTTGCTTGTAGTCTGTAGTTGTAAAATGTATACATTTTCCCATTTTCGCAAGATTAAGCTGACATGTCCCAGAGTTTGAATTCGTGTTTGCTCCCACTCCATTTCCTCTCCTACGATACATAAATCACCAACATAATGTTAAGTGGAAGAAAACCCTCTCTGACGCAAATAAAACGACCTTCTGTTTCTCATTAACGCTGCCTAACCCTAACCCTTCCATCAGGTCGAAAAATATAAATCTTACATGAAGAAAATATCGTCACATCACAGGTATTTCAGTTATGTGCTGAAATATATATATATATATATATATATATACTTACACATACATATACATATACATATCATTTACATATATATATATTCTTATCACTAGACGACAAATTCTTCCTTTATGTAATAGAACACACACAGATGACATTTCACGTAGCACTGTATCTCAAACATGAGAGAAAATAACCTCCTGCAGATACTTCTCTACTCGTTAAACTAGATGTACATGCAGGTATCTTACAGCGAGTCAGAACTGAATACCGAGGAAATTATCTACCCTTAAACAATACACATCAAGGCTTAAAGGGTATTTCAATTAGACGTTTTTCGCACTGCTTTATTTAGAAAAATTCCAAAGCTGAATGTAGTATACCTTGCAGTCTAGATCTGACAACAAACAGAGAACGTTACAGAGTTTGCTAAACAGAGGATGATCATGGAAGAATATGGGCCCTACATGAATTCAAACATAAGCTGTAGACTCTGCATTGATGGAAAGGAAACAAATGTACATAATTTGTAGAAACCAATTTCGTAACTTAAAAGAAAGTTGAAAATGTTCAACCCTAGTATACATGAGAGAAAATTCATATTCAGGTACAAAGTACCAGAGAACATATATACCACCAAACCTTTCGAAATTCAGTGTGTCGTTAGAGCATGAAATCCCCTGTTTCCTCAACTAAATTCACGTCTCACTATATTTTCTTTGATTTTTTTACCGCTTTCTCCTTTTTATTATTTGTTCTTCTCTAAAACCATACTCTCTTTCCTCATTCGCCCTCTCTCCTCATTAGCTTAGTGTTTTTGCTTCCTCAAATTTATTTCATTTTCCTTGTTTCTGCTTCTTTGTGCTTTTTCCTTCTTGCTTCTTTCCTTGCTCAATCCCTTGCTCTCTATCCAACTCATCTTGCTATCATGCAACCCTCCAAATCTTTACAATTCCCTACTAATTTTACACAGATGGTCTTCAAATTAATTGTATAATTCATGTGAGTGTGAGACTCACGAACATTAAATAGGAGAGTGAGTTAAATCCCAGTGATGACTGCAGGGTTATATATATATATATATATATATATATATATATATATA
>NC_068985.1:117125149-117126945 GCF_001194135.2 Octopus bimaculoides
TATATATTCTTTATTTTGACTATATAAGTTTGACGATATTTTTGTGTTCCTTTTCAGAAACCACCTGAACTACTGGTGAGCAGTCAATGGCTTTGGAGAGCATAAATAATGTTCTGAGAAAAAGTTAGGAGATACGGAAAACTGGAAGCCTCCTATATATTGTGAAAGAGTTAACTGTATGTTGATGATTCGAGCACAGTATCAAAATGCCGACATCATGACTCCTTGTCAATGCTCTGTGAAAATTAAGGGTTGTAAGACGTGATATAGAAAGCTGTAACGGAAACTACGGTGCCGTGGCCAGTAAATGGCATTTGAGTGAGTCTCCAGTGACGATGGTGTCATGCCTGGGCCCGACTTTCAACAGGACCTTAAGTTCAATTCAGACTGCTACGAGAAGCTGCTGGTGACTGGGGTTAAATCCTCGCTGGCAGTACATGTGTGTGGTAATAGCGTTCATCTCATTGCCTTAAATACGGAAAGACACAGAAGTCGTGTCAGAATAATTTTACAACTTCCCCAGCCCCAGTTTCTGGTCCCCTAATTCCCCTTCATTGTAATCTATGAGATTACTATAATATGTTGAGAAAGACATCAACCTCTCCATCTGCAATACCATGACCGAGCTGGTGTACAAGATGAAGCTTTTCGAAAACCTTTGCAGAGTGAGGAACGCATGAGCTGTATGAGGCTATATGGGAGCTGTATGAGGCTATATGGGAGATGTATGAGTCTATGGTAGAAGGTGAGGACGTCTACCTTGAGTAATCTGTTGTCTTCGAACCATATTCTAGTTGACATTCTTGATGGGATAATGTGTTTCTTTTTTTTATGCAGACTCTTAAATTCAAACCAAACACCTGTTATGTACATATGTATGTATGTACGTACGTACGTATGTATGTATGTTTGAATGTATGTATGAATGTATGTATGTATGTATGTATGTATGTATGTATGTATGTATGTATGTATGTATTCATCTATCGATCTATCTGTCTTATCTACTTTATGTATCTATATATATATGCGTGTGTATGTGTGCGTGCGTGTGTGTGTGCACGCATACATGTGTATGTTTGCATTTGTTTATAAGTCTTTGAGTACATATGCCCAAATGGTAAAGCATGTGTACTGCACGTAATATACATTACGTAAACAGTTTATTAATTCATCTTCGGCATATGCTTGATCCTTACTTTCAAGAATTCTATATGATTACATCGTCTCTGATTGACTTAGATATTCATTCTTAGACATTGACCATCGATCTGAAATAGTTTATAACTTTATGTGTGGAATTTCAAATTTATGAATCTTACCATATTATGTTTCCAGTTGAACTTCATAGTTATTTAAACACCAACAAGATCTCTTATATAATGTTATGAAACATTTCTGTTACCAAAATTTATATAGAAGCATTTCTAGCAGAAGCTGAAATAAATACAATAAAGAGGAAAGATAATGTTGAGCTTACCTTTAACTCTGACAACAGTGAAACCATCGATTCAAAGTTCACCTCAGTTCTTTACTGAAATATTCGTTTTATTTTCGTAATAAAATTTTTAAATACATGTTGGTCGTGGCCAATGTCTAAAGCTGTAGTGTTTTTATGGAGGTAGTTATAGTGTATCTCCATGGTGTTTCGGTGTGTTCACATTTAAAATATACTTACGCGGTTTTGTGATGCTTTGGTGACTTGGTTGCTATTCATCAGTTACGTAGTCATTTGGTGTGTGATAATGAATAGAATATCACCATGGTGTATGTATGTGAGTGTGTGTATGTATATA
>NC_068985.1:117127538-117129004 GCF_001194135.2 Octopus bimaculoides
TATATACGAATTTATGTATGTGTGTATGCATACACACATCTCAATATATACACACATCTCAAATATATACATAGATCCATATGGATCAGCTTGGCATGAATTCTATCTCTTCTCCATTTTGTTCCTTCGTAATTCTCGTCTTACCTACCCATTTTCTTTTTCTTTTTTTTTTCAAGAAAAAAGACTGTGCACTCGAAAAGTAAAGGTTATTTGCTGAGTGTTAACAAAATACACTCTGGGTTTTCTTTGTTTTCGTTTTTTTTTTTTCTCTTACTTTGTTTGCAACATATATATAAGTGTGGGTGTATGAATCTATGCTTTATACGCATGTATGCAAATGAAAGGCGAAAATAACTAAATAATGCTGAATATAACTTTTTTCGTCTTCCGTCCACATATGAATGTGTACGATAGGTTCATAGGCTGGCTATGAAGGAGGCATGCGAAAGCTGTGAGATCTTTCATGTTCGAATTTCAACACATTTTATCAATAAGTGCATTGTTTTTCCCCAGGAAAACTCGTATCTAACTATTCAAAGAACATTTCAAATCTAACTAGTAACAAATCTCTTGAAAATAGCCAAAATGTGACATTGTTGTGTTATCAAGTACCTGTAGAAAAAATGACCTTAGATCTATAGCCGATTGAATATGAATAAAATAGCGAATGCTATTCGCATATCCCGTGAGAGAATTCAGGATACTCTGATTGTTGAACGAAGGTCTATGTTTGGTGGGTTCCACACATTCTGACCCTTGATCTAACGTGCACCGTGCTGATGGCACTACGGGAATATTTGGCATTGTTTTAGGAAGATCTAGCTGGCTCCCTGGAACGTTTCCTAAGCCAGAAAGATTGTTGAGTTCATCAATTTGTGGAAGAAACAAAGAGAAAATCCCTCCTCACCGGCTCCAAAGATAGCGAAAATCATTTCATCTGCAAGGAAGATGATGGCTTCAGTCTTTGGGATGCGAAAGGTATTGGGCTTATTGGCTATCTTCAAAAGAGTGATACCACCACACCTTCAATGTCAACTTACTCGAAAAAAAATTACGAAAGCATAACGAGACGAAACGCCGAGGAAAACTGACGTAAACGGTTCTGTTTCATCAGAGCTATACTCCATCACCCAAGTCCTTTGTTTCAAAGTCTGTTGTTTGTGACTGCGGCTTTGAACTGGCTGATCACTTTCCCTACTCTCCTGATTTGGCCCCATCTATCATCTATTTCCCTAGATTAAGAAACACTTGGCTGGGGACTAGTATTGTTGTGATGATGAGGGCATATAGCTCTTGATGGCTTGTTTGTTGATGACAGGACGAAAGCATCTTCACTACTGTAACACCGATGGAAGTAGCATATGGACCATAAGCGGGAGTATGTTGAAAAACAAACTTGATTTGGTCACATTTCATGAGAATATGTTCGTAAGTGTATGAAATTTTCAGCTGCCTCTCGTATATTT
>NC_068985.1:117132131-117134780 GCF_001194135.2 Octopus bimaculoides
TCTATCCATAAAATTCTTCAACCTTACCTTTGCTCTCTTTATCTTTTTGTTTTTATATATTTACATATACACACGCTAATACACGACTTATAATACCCAATCCTGTTCATACAACGACTGGGGCAAACTAATCGGTATACAGCACTTACTCGGTATTACCTGTATCCTCCGGGGTTTGGTTAAATCCAATACCCTCCTCAACCTTATATATATATATATATATATATATATATGCGTTTGTGTGTGTGTACAGAGAAACAGAGACAGAGACAGACACGCAGAGAGACATATGTGTGGTGACGTGTGCACGAGTGTGTATAAGTGTATGCGTGTGTGCTTGTGCGTGTGTGAGTGTGTCTTTCATATGTTGTCCAGTGTTACAAAACGTGAGTTGCTGAAACTTATCGTATACAGAATCATATCAAATAATGCGCTCTCCTTTGTAATAAGAATGCGTTAAGGTGAAACGCTGGAGATTTTTCTTTTATTGTAGCAGGTCAAACAGTCGTATGGAAGCTGATTATGCTTTACAAGCGTGGAGTAATACTGTTGATAAGTTGGTAGCAGAGAAGATAGAAAAATCATCGTTTGGTTATATCGATAGCTTTTAGGATATGTGTAATCATTTCTTCACTTTTTGTTTGCTGTCGAAGCCATAATCTTGGTATCTGGAGTATAAATAGTGTGCTAGTTGAAGAGAATGATTTGAATGTATGATGCGATTTACAATGATTGAAGCATTCTTTGGTTGATATTGAAAAGGAATCCTCAAAGAATTTGCATAGATTGAATCCCAGAATATTACCACTCTGCAAAACACATACGTGTTTGTATGATACGGTTCGATTATGGTTTCGAACTTGGTCGGTAGTTCTTTGGAGTTTTTGTTAGCAGATATGTTGTTCCTTCAGTGAGTCAGGTAGGTATTTGCTCTGGGTTCTGGATGATATCTGTTCGAGATCAAATGAAATTTTGGTGTACTTCAGTGAAACAATTCAGCCAGATCCAGTCCTGTAGTTTTTCATTTGTGTGTCTTCGTAAGACCACAACTTGCCTCTTCTATTTCTATTGCCTGCCATTTCTGCTCTTCAACTTCATCCAGTCTCACTTTAGCACGCTCCAATCAAATCATCTTCAGCATTATACTATTCATGGTGCTCCATATCGTCTTCCAGAACTCTTCTATTTCCTCCGTCGTTGGTGGCTCCTTTACTTCTATCTTATTTTTGCCAAGTTCTCTATAAAATTTCTTTGCATCTGTCTTGAATACCTCGTTTTTTCGATAAAATTTGTTTCTTTTATCATACATTCTAAGCCTTCAGCTGTATTCGCTGCTTCACTAGTTTCTTGGTTGCAGGGAGGTTTATAAAATCTTTGATTTTATATTTTTGCTTGATTTTTCTTACTTATTTCGTCTTAATATTTACTCCTCTAGCAAGTTCATCAAGAACTGATACATCAGCCTTCAAAAATTCAATCTCTTTTTGTATTGGTACTTTCCACTTAGGATGTCTGTTGACATGGTTAGTCGTCTGTTCCGTGTCATCCTAATAACTAGTTGAGCGGTTTCAACTTTAACAGTGGAATAAACGAGGTTATTTAAGGTTGTTAGGTCATTTCCCTTACCTCTTAATATCTGTCCAAGAGCAACAATATATATTATAATTATGTGGCGTTGTTTATGCTATTTAAGAACTTCGGTAGCGGTTCTCTATTGATCATGTCAGTCTTGTTGAGTTCTCTGAACTCCCCCATACTCTGCGGTTTTTGCTCATACGGCGTTTTGCTTCTCCTAGCCCAGACTTTTCGCGCAGTGCCCAATGTAGCACTTTCGCTACCCGATCGTGTAGCCACAACTTGTAGTGGTTTGGGGCAAGTCTAGGGCATTCGTTCGTGATATGGGCAATGGTTTTATCTACTCTATTGCAGATGTGGTACGGCGGAGACACTTGCTCATTACTCAGGTTGACCCTCCAGTTCGTGGCCTAAGCTTGGTCCTGCGCTGCCAGTATAGTGCTCTCAGTCTCTTTTTTTAGTGTTTCTTTCATCAGCCAATCCCACCAGTTTTTTCCAGCAACTTCTGTAATGGCTGCATGGAATTGATTGTGTAGTCCCTTCTTGCGAAATTCTTCTTCATACATTTTCTACTTCTTCCTTTATTTTTCTTCTTTTCTCTGCTTTCCATATTCCCCCGCTCCTAACTCACTAGAAAGGTTTCCTTAATTTGGGGTATGGAATCTCATTAAGCCATCGATTTCGATACGCAATCATCATTATTATTATTTATTGTCGTTGCACAGCTATGGTGCCAGCTGTTCATTACCGGTGAACTAAGGTAACATCCATTTATTTTTCGTGCACCATCCTTCTCAAAATTTTTACTCACTGTTTCCAGGGCTCCGACAATTATTGGCACTGCTACCACCTTTTTCATCGACCACAACTGCTTAACCTCCCAAGCTAACCAGTCATATCTATCGACTTTTCTTTCTATTATTATTATTTTTTTTTTTGGCTGTCTAATAAGATGTTTGCTTCCAAGTACCAGGACGACCAAAGCCTAGTGAGAGTTTTTACAGATAGAAACAGAAAGAAGCATGTCACACACACACGCACACACACACACACACACACACATATATATATATA
>NC_068985.1:117135100-117136326 GCF_001194135.2 Octopus bimaculoides
ATATATATAATATATATGAGGGACAACAATTCAAAGTTAAATCTGACTTTACTTGTGCCTTAGAAAACCTTCCAGTGTATATAGGTCCCAGCTCTGTCGTGTCTGTGAAGAATATATTCCTTCTTAGCCAGGACTGGGCAGCCAGAGATAATATGATTTATTGTTTATTATTATTATTATTATTATTATTATTATTATTATTATTATTATTATTATTATTATTATTATTAGTATTATTATTATTATTTCCATTTTACTTCTCAATTACCTCGATTTTACTTGCTCCGCTTTATTCTGTAACTGCAGGCTAGAGTCTGTTGTCAAATGTTTCCCAGGGTCTTTTCCTAGAAAACACACAAGTACCAATCTCACAATACTGAATGGTTTCCTCAATTGAACTGTTTTCTGAGGGTTGATGTAATCAACTAGCGCCACCCATCCCACAAACCTGCTGGCCTTGTGCCAAGATTTTGAATTATTAATGTTATCATTATCATTATTATTAGAATCGGAAGAAGGGCGAATTTGGTATGCTAACTTCTTTCCCCTACAAAATTGCTAGCTTTGGGATTAAGCTCAGATATCAGAAGAAGCAGGCGCAGCAGGAGCAGCTACAGTAGTAGTAGTAGTAGTAGTAGTAGTAGTAGTAGTAGTAGTAGTAGTAGTAGTAGTAGTTAGTGTTTTACCTGAAGAGTTGATTGGTAACCCGTTTGCATGTAATAGTGATTATGGTAGTGGCCGTTGCGAATGTGTTGAGAAGAAGAAGAAGAAGAAGAAGAAAAAAAAAAAACAAAAACAACAACAACAACAAGAGCAACCACAAGAAGAAGAAAAAGAAGAACAAAAGGAACAAGAACAAGAAGAACAAGAACGAGAACAAGAAGAACAAGAAGAACAAGAAAAACAAGAAGAAGAAGAAGAAGAAGAAGAAGAAGAAGAGAAACAAGTGAAAGACGAGAAAGGGGTAGTAGTAGTAGGAGGAGGAGGAGGAGGAGGAGGGGAAGGGAGGAGGGGGATGACAACAACAACAACAACAACCACAACAACAAGAAGGAGGAGGAAGAGGGAACATAAATTAAAGTATAGAAAAACATAAGATGTCAAAAACAATGTAAAATACTGAAATTATTTCAAAACGTTGAGTAAATGAAGTAGAAACTAAAAAAAAAAAACAGCAAATTCAACAATAACACCATCAAAAACATCAGCAAACACCAAACGAGCAG
>NC_068985.1:117136336-117137092 GCF_001194135.2 Octopus bimaculoides
ACAACAATAACGACAACAACAACAACCACCACATAGACACACCGACCACAATAAACGACAGCATGCAGTAGACGGAACATAAATCAAGTAATAAAACAATATAAATTAAGAAAATGGAATAATAATAATAATAATAATAATAATAATAATAATAATAATAATAATAATAATGATAATGATAATAATAATAATAATGATTATGATAATAATAATAATAATAAGATATTGACGAAAGGAAGGAAAGAAAAATGATGAGAGCCGAAATAGATGAATAAAAGACAAGGCAAGCATCAAACCATTGATAATGTCAGGAAATTAATATTTTCCAGCGAAACAAGTCTAATTGGGCGGCGATTTAAAATAACACTTCTTCGTGTCTCGAGCACAATCGTGCAGTTAACAACAATATCAACAACAACAACAGCAACAGCAGTAGCAGCAGTAGCAAGTAAATACCAAAAATAAGAAGAAATCAACGAAAGCAATCATCATGGTAGCTATAACACTTTCTACTATTCTACTATAGTTACAAGTACTGATGTTTTGTGACAGGAAGTAAGTTGATTACATCAACCCAAGTATTCACCTGGTACTTATTTTCATCAACGTAAAGTGAATAAAAGATAACATAGAGAGCTGTGGCTGTGTGGTAAGTAGCTTGCTCACCAACCACATGGTTTCGGGTTCAGTCCAACTGCGTGGCAACTTTGGCAAGTGTCTTCTACTATAGCCTCGGCCCGACCAAAGCCTTGTGAG
>NC_068985.1:117137262-117142100 GCF_001194135.2 Octopus bimaculoides
TGTGTGTGTGTTTGTGTATCTGTTTTTGTCCCCCCCAACATCGCTTGACAACCGATGCTGGTGTGTTTACGTCCCCGTAACCTAGCGGTTCGGAAAAAGTGACAGATAGAATAAGTACTAGGCTTACAAAGAATAAGTTCTGAGGTCGATTTTCTCGACTAAAGGCGATGCTCCAACACGGCCGCTGTCAAATGACGGAAACAAGTAAAAGAGTAAAAGAGTCATTCTCGTCGATTTCAACGTATAAGTGTTTGAAAGATTTACCTATGAAGCTACGATGGGGACAATGATTTAAATTTTGCCTGAGATTGGACAATTGTGTTTCCTGATTGCAGAGTACAATTCTTTCGTTGCTCTGTTTCTTCAACTCAAATTGTTTAGATGCATCGTGAGCCATTTGAAGACACTCAGAACGATGAAGACAATGACTTTCCCAAGATGATAAATTAAGCTGTAGAAATGTTAAAGATTGTTTCAACTTATACTTATATCTTAACAATGATCTTCCTTTACCACGAAATCTCACTACTTGTTCATACAAAGATTTTTCGGAATGCATCTTGCATTCAAACAATATGTCCTGCCATTCTCCACTGAATTCTGGACAGCTTATTTTCTATACTGGAGATATCACATTTGATATCTTACCATTTTATGTTGCATATATTGTGCAGATAGAACATGTAAATTGTTTCAGTATCTTTGTTTTTAATAAGGAGTTCTTGCTTCGACCCCATACAAAATGTGTTCAAAATACAAGATTTGTATGCACTTATTGTAGTTTTCAAACTGACACCGTGTTCATCCCACAAACGATGGCAAGGTTTAGCTTTAGATATTCTAACATTGATCTCGTAATCAAGACTATACTTGAAATTTATTGTATTTCTAAGATATTTAAATGATAAATTTGAGTGGCTTATAGTTCATCATCAAGTGTGTATCTTAAGTAAATTCTGTCTCAGACTTTGGTTGGAGTAAAACATCAGATCCTTTGATGCTGATAGTCATTCCACATGCACGGGGCTGACGCTGCAAACTGGTCAAGTATTTCCTGACTTCATTCAAACAAATCCGAACGCAAAGCGTGATCATCAACGAGTAGAATGTGATGTAGAATCTCTTCCCTGGATGTTTTAGTCTGACTTTGATCTGAAGCTTAGTTGACCTTTGTCTGTGCTAAACTAAAATTTTACACGTACAATAATCATCTTTAAAAGCATAGAGGAGCACCATTGGAAATGACGTATGGCGAGAAATACAGGAGCGAAAACACAAGACTGTTTAGTTTCAGGGAAAACAAAAAAAATATCTCTCAGCATTGACGGTTAGAGATCACTGTTACCATCATTCCTTCGCACAAAGACACTAATATTAAATTCATTGTGGAGGTAGTTTGTGGGTACTTAAGGACAGTATTATCTATCTGAGACCCTTCTTGTGATTTAACAGATGACTAAAGAATCCGGTGCATTTTTCCCTACACTATGTTACGATGGCGTAATAATAATAATAATAATAATAATAATAATTATTATTATTATTATTATTATTATTATTATTATTATTATTATTATTATTATTACTATTATTATTATTATTATTATTATTATCATTATTATTATTATTATTATTATAGAGATCCGACGTCTGGACAGGAAGACAAATAAATTACAAACATCGAATTAGATGCTACACCCAAAAGCAGAAGTCGATCGTCTGTACCTACCTAGAAGTAATGGGGAAGGAGGTATGATGCAGGTAGAACTATGCTATAAGACCTTCACAATAGCAATGAAAATTTACGTATCTAGTACAGAGGACTGGACACTGCGACTTGTGTGCAAACACGAAAGCAGCAATACACCGCGTTCTATTCTCGAGAAAGCTTGCAAATTCGCAAGGAAACTTGGCAGTAACCCTGTAACAGTTAAATAACCTGAAACCACTGCCACAAGACAAGCGAAATGGATTAAGCAGACTGCAAAATAGAACGGGCAGACACAAACTCAGGAGCGGTGGAGCCAGAAGCCTCTGCATGAACAGTATATACTTCGAAGTCGAAATGCTGAGCCCATTAGTGGCTCAAAATCTCAGGACTGAAAGCAGTGACTGAATGTTTCATATTGGCTGCACAAGATCAAAGCTGTTTCCGAAAAAACAGTTCTGACTCTAAATGCAGATTCTGCGACACATTTGACGAAGCAATAGCCAATCTATTAGAATTAGTGTGGAAGCTGCTAAGAGGAATATCTTAGCTTGTGAGCCAAAATTTACTACCAAAAGAAGAGGAAGGTTGTACGAAGGCTAGAAGAACGCATGGTGTTATTAGTCTTTTCTACTCGAGGCACAAGCCCGAAATTTTGGGGGAAGAGACCAGTCGATTAGACCCACCCCAGTACTTAATTTATCCACCCTGAAAGAATGAAAGGCAAAATCGGCCTCGGCGGAATTTGATCTCAGAACGTAAAGACATACGAAATATCGCTAAGCATTTCGCCCGACTTGCTAACGTTTCTGCCAGCTCGCCGCCTTCGAATAGACAAAGCAGTTCTAAAAGAAGTGAAATCTAGAAAGAAAAATTTAACAATAGCATGGATGGATCATAAGAAAACTCATGACATGATTCCAAACTCATGGATTAGTGAATGTTTGATGAGAATATTGAGTACTGTAAGCAACATAAGCAATTTAATCAGCTACAGCTAACTAAATTTCTTATGTTGCTTACAGCACTGAAGAGAGGAATTGTCCAGAGAGTCTCGTTATCCCTTTTAATATTTGTCAGATTAATTTTAAGGCAGGCAAAGACAGGATATCAGTTTAAAAGAAAAATTATCCATTTTGTCTACATGAATGGTTTGAAGCTGTTTAGCAAGAATATACGAGGTGGAGTGCTTAATACAAACTGTAAGACACTTCAGCGAAGATTTAGGTTCGGAATTTGCCATTTATAACTGCGCAATATTAATCAGGACAGGTAATCAGCATTGACAACATTCAATTACCTGGTGACTAGACTTTAAAATCAATGAAAAAAGGAGAAAGTTAAAAGCGTCAGGTTAATCACTAACCCAATATACCTAATGTGAATCAGGTGATTTGCACACTCTTACATCCTCACCACAATCACTAGAACGTCCATTTCTCCATTTGTCTTTTTTGTTTTTGTTTTGTAGATTTGTTGATCGTTCAGTCACCTCGTTTTTATTTGACGCAGGCTCTAACACAGTTGGATAGCGTTCCTGATCCCAAATATCACGCTCACCTACTACATATGTTCAAAGTAAAAAGAAATGTGTTAGATTTTTTCATGTGAACTCAGATTTAGTAACATCGTTCTTGGTGTGGATCTGGAGCGATGTTCTGCTCATAATTTCCTACTGACTTAAATGTTTCGAGATCGAGTACCAAAGTTAATATCGAGCAATACCTTGACATTTTTATATGTAAACTTTATTTGGTATCAATAAAATTAAAATGATAAAGCTCCTCCCAGAGTTATATAGACTCATAAGCCCTGTTTCCCGGTTTCCTGGTTTCCTGGTTTCCTTGTTTCTGTGACTTAATAAATCACCACCCTGGGCCGGGCGCCGGTTCTTCGCAGAATTACTCCATTTTGCTAGGTGAGTGTACTAGAGCAGCATGAAATGAAGTGTTTTGCTCAATACGCTTTATTTCAATAAAACATTGTCCCGTCCAGGAACCGAAGTCTTAATCTTACAATCAGGAATTCAACACCGTAACCACAAAGACACGTGTCTCCACCTAAATAACACTGGCTGGATACAAAATTTGACCAATACTAACCCATAATTCTACGAAGCGTACTAGTTCCAAAGGTTAGTTCCAAAGATTACTAAGAGACCTGGACTGTGACCATGTCTTGCAAACTTAGAGCAAGACAGTGAGAACTGAAGACAGGCCTGAAGACAAGAACTTTGTCCTCCGTCTCAGATATCAGCAACACCAAACATGCTTGTACAATGACTCCACAACTACATGAGCACGTCGAAACTATTTTAAGACTGAGGACTGGCAGCTAATGCTGTACTGGATCATATTCCAAGATAAGCTAAGCGATCAACGACTTCGACACTCTCACTCGCAACAGAGATAGACGGCTATATATTATTTAAAAACTAGTTTTGGCTAACTCGCCTCGTGATATTGAAATATTTAGAAATCAAATGTTCACATAATGTGATGAGGAACGGAAATATATCCGGTGTCCCTTAATTATATATTGATATTACGAGAAGATGAAGACGTCATCGAAGCTCTGATGAATCGATCGGTTACTGAGCACAAAATAATATTCACATTACAGTATAACTGATACAACATCTATGGCGAGAGAGAAATACTTGTAGAACAATTGTTGAAATTCCAGTATAATAATTTAGTTAACAGATGAATGTATAATCTTCCGAAAGAAATAAAGCGTAAGACAGAAAGATCAATTACCTAATCTTCCCATAATAAGGGTGTCCATCAACGCGTGATAATTTAAGTTATTATATTGTTAAAACATGTCTTAAATAAGAGTGTCTTTCTGTTGACAGTCGTTTAAAGTAATGTAGCATGATAACCATTCATTTGAATCATATATATATATTATAAAATCATATATTTCGAGGTGTGGAGGCGCAATGACACAGTGGTTAGAGCAGCGGACTCGCGGTCATAGGATCGCGGTTTTGATTCCCAGACCGGGCATTGTCAGTGTTTATTGAGCGAAAACACCTAAAGCTCCACGAAGTTCTGGTCGGGGATGTGTGGCGAACACTGCTGTACTCTTTCACCACAACTTTCTCTCAATATTTCTGTTGTGCCTG
>NC_068985.1:117143868-117144263 GCF_001194135.2 Octopus bimaculoides
TGTGTGTGTGTGTGTGTGTGTGTGTGTGTGTGTGTGTGTGTGTGTGTGTGTGTGTATGTGTCTATTCCTTTGACATCACATAGTTGTAAGCTAATGTAGTTGATATATATATATACATATATAGATATGTGCATTCATATATACTCTATACCTCCATCTCTAATGTATTTTTACATTTTCGACGGTAAATCTCTTCAACGTATGTGAATACTTTCCCAAATAAAGACGGACATCATTTCAGAAGCTCCGACGAATCAAATAAGATGATGCAAAAACACTCTGAGTGCACTGCTACTTGTAGCAGAAATAGTTGTAAGCTAATGTAGTTGATAGTGTAATTCCTGCTCCTTTGTTGTTTATTTAATTTCTTATTACGTTGTGTATTCAACGAATGT
>NC_068985.1:117144273-117149046 GCF_001194135.2 Octopus bimaculoides
AACACGGTGGTGCATCAGCATGACCGCAGCTCTAAGCTGAAACTTTAAAAAAAAAAAAAAATTTTTATATATATATATATATATATGTCTGTGTATGTGTGCGTGTGTCTTTGTGTACACATAAATACACACAGCGAAAAAGAGGGAGGCAATGAGAGCGAAAAAGAGATAGATGCATAGAATGATTCTCGAATGCCAAGTTAAGGCGTCTTTCAATAAAGCAATATTTTTTTATTCGGATGTTGTAAATGTCTAGTACTGATCCTGATCTTAGGTCGTGCGTTGAATTTAAAGCACTTAGGAGCACGAAAGAGCCATTGTCGCTATTTAATATGACACAAAAAACTGTTAAATTTACTTCTAATTTATATCATGTGATGTCCAGATTTTCGTCGCACAACTGCAAACTGACCACCGACACGATTTCACTGCAAGGAGTAATAAAACATGAAATTTTATTCTTTCTTGTTCTAAGAGACTGTTTGATAGCTTTGTTGTTTGTTTTATTTGGAGTGTTGCAAATAATGCAGCGGGGAAAAAAATAAAATAGACACAAATAAAAAAAAAATACACGCGACACAAATATATTTTAAAAAATTGGTTTTCGTCAGTCTGTTATTCTATGTTTTGTGACTAGTCACCCTCTTTAGGTGAAAGCTATAATTATCATAGTTTTATGGCTATGCAGTAAAAGTGTTAGCATTCAAGAGAGGTTCATGACATTTTATTTTGCTTTCTAATCATTAAGTTTTCTGGGCTGTTAAGAGCAGTCAGCCAGCTGAATCCATGAAAATTCAGTCCCACGTTCATCGTGATTTTATATAATATAGTTTTTCTTTTTATGAGACTTTCGTGAGATCCATTCCAAGCATGTTCCTGCATGAAGTTGAACAGATATGTGAACGTTGCAATGATGAGCTTTTTGATAAAATGTAGTTTCATTATTACCGTTTTTTTTTTACTGTTCTTTAATAAAATTTGATCCTGTGAGAGACAACAAAAAAGAAGATTATAGTAAAAAAATATATTAACGGTTTACGTTAGGGCAGAGATTGGAAATGATACATAGAAGTCCCAGCCAGTTAGTCCCTATGGTGTTCTGCCACTCACAAGCCCTTTTAGAATATAAGTACCCATCACATTTTTATGGCTTGGCAGTAAAGACAAATTAGCATTCACGGCAGACTAACGACATTTTCTCGTTTTTGAATAGTTTGTGTTGATGATAGGAAGGTAGGATGGGTTTAACAGATTTGGTATTTTCAGTCGGTGAATCGGGGAATTAGAATATTGGCAGGAGAGACAGATGGGAAGTAGTGAATAAAGAGTGAAATAGGAAGATAAAGAAAGATGAGGAAGAAAACTGAGAGAGAGAGAGAGAGAGAGAGAGAGAAAGAGAGTGAGAAAGGCGGAATAAGGACAGAGCGAAACAGCGATAAAAGAAGCAAGGGGTAATATGAGAGAGAATAGGGTTGGGTGACAATGCACGAAAAAATGGAGGAAATAACTGTAGCAAATGAAGATTCATTTAATAGCCGGATGGTTCACCATAGCACGTCTGTTAGGTATTTTCACTCATTTTCATTATTATGTAGTATTTAAACCTAGGTTAACCGAAGATTCTGGTGAGAAAATTAAATTTGAACAATCTGAAACCAGCCCATATGTAATCTAGGACAACTTCAGTTCTATATATCAACCTACAACTACGTTGAGCATTTTAGCTGTTCTATAAATCCACTAAGAATAAATTAATTTTCACTTAAATGAAGTGTTTTATGAAATGACGTTGTTGCCCAGTTTTTATCTTCTTTCGGTCATTCAACGCACAAAGTAGATATATATCCGTTCAAAATTTTAACAGCAGAAAGGGATTTTACTCCATGGCTCTATAAACAAGAAAAAGAGACATCCCCAGTAAAACGTTTTTCAAAAGACAACTTTTTCAGATTATCTTAATTTTTTTTCACGTATTTCATTAAATATACACCAAGACGGTACCCCAGCATGGCCACAGTTTAATCACTGAAACAAATAAAATATTTTTTTTAAATGTCTTTGCAGATCAAGAATCAAATACCTTTAATGGTGGATGTGAATAGAAATCATAATTATAAAGCTGTGAATTGAGAAGCGGTGGCTCGTGACAATTCTGTAAATAATAATATTTTATAAGCTTAAAGCTTATAAGAGTTCCTTCCCGAGCAATGCCGATTCATAAGGGCTAGTTTCCCCGGCTCATGGAGTATAAATTTCCCACCTGGAGGGGACGCCGTTCCGTGGCAGGGTTGTTCATTTTTGCAAACTGAGAGGACTGGAGTAATGTAAAATGAAGTGCTTTACTCAAGAACACAATGCGTTGCCCTGTCTGGAAATCGAAACCAAAATCTTACAATCATGAATCCATCACCCTAAGAACTAAGCGATCAGCGTGTATTAACTATTTTCTTTAGTCACTCTATGGTGATCGCTTATAAGCCTTAAGCCTATGAAATATAATTAATACTTATAAAAATGCTGAAAAATATTGCAGAAGAAGATACCAATTGTAGTCTTTCACGGTTAATTAATATCAGTACGAGATTTATCATGAAAATTAATTACGCAATTAAATACTTAAGGAAAAAGTACCTGCTCCTCGAGATTTGGATAGCCTGGTTGAAGGTATCGGAATTCTAGAGGTGTGCTAAGCCTGGCAAGTAAGCTGATCTCAGAATGTGTTGAAACTAAAACAATTTCAGCGTGAAATACACATATTAGCCATTCAAATCACACAACCTTTGATTTCACTTAATTGTTTATGATAAGCTGTCAAAATCTTCGTCGACCCAACTGCGACTTGATCACTAACATGGTTCCACTGAAATTTGAAGTTGCAGTAAAACGATAGCTAATTGTGGTTAGTTCGAAATTAAACCCGTTCTAGCCGGTGTATATTAAAAGACAGTCCAGTCGTAACCGACAGCATTTTTATGCAGATATTACACTTTCCATTATGTTACCTCGGCAGAGGCGTGGTGGTGTGGTTGGGAAGTTTACTTCCAAACCACGAGGTTTTGAGTTCAGTCCCACAGTGTGGCACCTTTAGCATGTGTCTTCTACTACAGCCCCGGGGATACTTAATTTCAGTGAGCGGATTTAGAGGACGGATATTAAAAGTAGCCCGTCGTATATATATGCGCGTACACTTGTGTGTATGTTTGTATGTGTGTATGCGTGTATGCATGTGTGTGTGCGTGCGCGCTTGTCACCATTGCTTGACAGTGTTGGTTTCTTTACGGCTCCTCTCAACTGGAGTTCTACAAAAGAGACTGATACAATAAGTACTAGACTTTAGAAATAAGAAACTATTTTTTCAACTAAACCTTCAAGGCAGGGTTCGATTAGGGTTGCAAATCCAGTGATTGAAACAAGTAGAATATAATGCTCTGTAAACCCGTTCTGTTTTTCGATTTTTGAAAATTTGGTTGCTATATCTAGCGGCTTATGCCACCGACTGGTGTATATTAATAAGCACATGCGAGCAAACGTGTACTTGGATTTTTAGTTCGATATGGAATATTTACATTTATATACCACCTTTTGGCCATCGTCATCCCCGTACAAACCGCTCCATGCTTTGAATAATGAATTAATTTTGCTTTATCTTATATCACTTAAAATATGGAAAGAAAACAAAAATAAAAACATACAACGTGCATCCACTTAGAAAGAATTTGTTGCTTCCAGGAAAAGCAGTCGAATTGTACATTGCAGCAATTCCTTACTGCAACAGCTGTTAGAAGGAAAATATGGCAATTCAAAATGGCATATTTTGTTTCCCTTGAGGCTAAATCTATCGAAACAAATAATTTCTAAAACAGATTTTATATTTACTATTTTTTCATATATATTATTTATTTTTGCTTTAATTTTTTGTTTTAGTTTTTCGTATTTCCAAAAAAAAAATTATGATAAAAATATAAGGATTTTATTAAAAGAGGTATGAATTAATGCGAAGGAAAATTATCGATATATAGACCTCTGTAAATGTGTGATCATATGTGTATGTTTGCTTGTAAGTCTGTGTCGACACGCGTATGTGTTTGTATGTGTGTGTATGTGTGCATGTTTGTACGTGTGTCTGTGTGTCTGTGTGTCAGTGTGTGTGTGTGTGCGCGTGCGTGTGTACGGGTGTATGTATATATTAGATAGAATATTTTGAAGCAACTGTTTAGAAAATTTCCTTTAAGCAAACACAATCTCACAAAAATATACATATACAATTGCGTATTTATAATACTATACATACATACATGTGTGTTTAAGTGTGTGTCTGTGTGTGTGTATGTGCGCGTGTATATGTGTACTTCTGTGTGTATGTATGCATACATGTGTACTTGCAGACATATATATAGTTGTATATTTTTTTCACTGATATCTCTTATTTTTTATCTTTATTTCGATATCATATTTCTTTTAACATTTGAAAGAACTATACACTTATTTCAAATACAGTAGGCCTATAATGCTCCTACATATATAGAAAAACCCTTTCAACAAAATTAAACGTAATTCAATTCTGTAAAATATATACACTTTCTAAAGTAAAAGTCCTTTGAACAAAATTACGTATAATTGGATATAAAAATATTCATACTTATTTTAGCTAATATCTTCTCCACTAAAAGATCCAAAACTATACGTACATACATACATGTATGTATGTATGTATGTATGTATGTATACATATATATGTATGTATGTATATATATATATATATATATACATATA
>NC_068985.1:117149056-117152042 GCF_001194135.2 Octopus bimaculoides
GATGTTTGTATGTGTGCGTGCATGTTTGTATGTATGTATGTATATATGTATTTTGTGTGTATGTATTAAATGTGATTGTTGCTACTAGGTCTATTAGGTATTTATTTCTTTAACAATGTGCATTGAGGGTTGAAATGTTGCCTTCTTCTGAACCCCTAATTCTTCCCGATAATCAATTCAACGCTACTATTACAGATGATCTAAATTTCAAGATTCGTTCAAATCGTGGATTGTTGTTCCTGAAAATCGTACAAAAAGCACGAGTTTATTTCAATTAGGCTTTGAATACAACAGAAATATATTAGTGGTTTTTAACGTTTTGAAGTTTGTTATCTGGATCAGACACGTGTTTCTATTTATTTTGTAAGGACTTCAGATTGGAGGAGATCTTTATCGATTCTAATAACATCTCGCAATTTCACATTTGTGGCTGATTGAGCCTGTTTGGTCCACTCATATGCTTTTCTTTGAGTACATTTGGATGGAATTATTTGCAAATATTCAGCAAAACACATATGCCAACATTTTCAAATGCATATTTGCGGTGCTAAGTTATTAAACAATGCTGATTTCTGTTTTTGAAATTATTTAACAAACTTATGGTTATCAGTGCCACACACTTAATGTACATCTCGTGTTTAAACGCCAAAAGATGCGGTTTTCCTTCCGGGAGAAAAATCGTTTAAACATTTTTAGTGAGTGTTAAAAAAAACACTGTGGAGTGAAGATGGGTGACCAAAAGGGAGAGGAAGTGACATTACGTCAAGGTCTCGGAAGGGAGAGGAAATAACATCATGGAAAGAAAAGGCGGTTCCGAACAGCTTCTTTTCTCACGGGTGTGTTGCGAGCAATGGACGCGTGTTCAGAACGATCGTAAGGTAGAAGTTCTTTCTGGTCAAAGATTGGAGAGAGCGTACGTGCGGTTACAACTGTGAGGTCTTACTGGTTTCCTGTGATCTGACGCTTGGAGGGATTGTGCCTTACTTCAAGAAAAACACAATGTCATTCAGACATTCGGGATGCGAGGATCAAACAAGAGACTGATGCTGCTGTAGCAGGTGTGTTGACTTTTTGATTAATTACTTTGCGATTGGACATTTAAATGAATTACTTGTTGACTCTTATCTTCCACATCTAATTTAATGGCCTCTACAAAAATTACTTAAAATAGTTCAGTCGGAAGATGAAGAAGGACACATCTCATAGAATTTGCATACTGATGAAGTTGTTGCTGCCAGTATTGTTGTGTAGTGTCAGACTAGCAGTTAACCCTTTAGCATTTAAACCAGCTATATTTGGGCAAAATATTCTACCTGTTTTGTGTTCAAACCAACCAGATCCAGCTTCGCACACCAATCTTACAATATCGTTCAAAAAATTAATAGTTAGCTCAACAAAATCTAAAAGCGATTTTGTCTTTAAGGGGTTTTTTTTCGTATCGATAAACTGCATTTTCTGGTGTCTAAACAAAAGACAAACATTCAGTCTGAGGTATTGGTAACATCTGCGTTGTTGAACAGCTTCTACAGCAAAGTTTGAATTTATTTTACTAATAAATGTATCATTACAAGATGTAATAAACCGACCGAGACGAGGACCCCACGAAGGGTCACCGGAGTAATATCACTTAAAAGATTGAGTAGCTCGGAGATCAGGAAATCTCTACTCGTTGCGCCGCTACTTATTCGCGTTGAGGGAGCACAATTGTGGTACTACGGATACGGGATCAGAATGTGGCAGGAAAGAATAGCAGAACGTATGTTTCAAACTTAGTCAACCAGCAGGAAACATAAAGATAGATAAAAAACATGATTGTTGAGTAATATCCATAGTCTCAGTTGGTCATGCTTAGGAATTCAGAAGCAAACATCTAATGACGTTTGCTTCTGAGAGGACACTATGGAGATACTTAAGGACTCTACCCCCATGAGTTACCCAGTGGTTGAAAAAACTGCATGGAAGGATGAATGGATGTAGGTGTAGTCAACTGACCTAAAGTTATTGTTAGAATTAATATTTCTCGAAAATGAAAATAATTCCTTCATTCATAGGCTGTTATAGCAAAGTTCCGTTTGATGGAATAAAGTCTGAAGAGGTATGCAAAGGTGGAAGGAATGACGGTTTGCATTATGACCAGAAGCGTTGTGGAAATGCAAACGTATGCTTGAATTATTTTTCTAACAAACACTTTTGGAACCAGGACAGAAATATTCAACTAACCAATCACTAGACTAATCCTGCGCAACCCAAGATTTTGTGACTTGATTACAAAAGGTAGACACAATTTAAATCGGTTTTTCATTGCTCTTGAATTATCAGGGAACCACGTTGTTTTGATGCTTCAAATTGAGTAAATTTCCAAGAATCAACGCTTTTTAACAATAAATAAAACCAATCACCGTCAAGGCTGTTCGTATTTTTCGAAGTCGGAGCACTCCGTCGGTTACGACGACGAGGGTCCCAGCTGATACGATCAACGGAACAGCTTGCTCGTGAAATTAACGTGCAAGTGACTGAGCAATCCACAGACACGTGTACCTCTAATGTAATTCTCAGGGAGATTCAGCGTGACACAGAGTGTGACAAGGCCGGGTCTTTGATATACAGGTACTACTCATTTTTGCCAGCTGGGTGAAAGAAAGTGTCTTGCCCAAGGACACAATGCGTCACCGGGAATTGAACTCACGACCTTACGATCGTGAGTCGAATGCCCTAACCACTAAGCCACGCGCTTTCACTATTTTTCGTGAATTTTGTCGTTAAATTTCACCGAATTAATGGTGCAAATCAAATTTGCACTACATACATATATGTGTGCGTGTCCTTGTATGTGTGTGCGTGCGTGTATGAACACGTGTGTGAGTGTGTTTGTGTGTGTGTGTGTATGTGTGGATGTGCTCATATATGTGTATGCTTATATAAATATGTATTTACATATATATATATATATGTATATATATATATATATATATATATATATATATAT
>NC_068985.1:117152060-117153739 GCF_001194135.2 Octopus bimaculoides
GTGTGTGTGTGTGTGTGTGTGTATGTGTGTGTGTATGTGTGTGTGTGTGTGTGTGTGTGTGTGTGTGTGTGTTTGTGTGTGTGTGTGTGTAAACACACACACATATGTATATATTTCAAATCCGAAATACGTAGGTGCAAAACAGTGCCTTAGAACTTACAGTATAAATAGATGTGTACATAAATATATAGATGCATAGATGCATAGATGCTAGAATAAATATTATATATGTATATATATATATATATATGCATTAATACGCATAAATATATCAGTGCACATGCATATAAGCTTATACATACATACATACATACATACATACATACATACACACATACATACACACATACATACATACACACATACATACATACATACATACATACATACATACATACATACATACATACATACATGTTAACCATTGTAGTATCCATTGTAACGACAGTAGTCTGATGAAGACGCCAAGAATCGCTTCGAATAAGTTTGCATTGTTTGTGAAAGAACGCTATGGGAGGGTAAACAAAACAAATATATTTACCCATAAGTATGTTATGAATATTCTCAGTCAGAAATCGAAGCAGACATGGAATCGCTATGTATCTTTAGAGATTTAGAATATGAAGCAAAAATGTATATAAACAGCTGCATATCAATATTCTTATAAACGTGTGTTGGAATCTGTATGTGTGCAAATATATTTAAAATTTAATTTCCTTAATATGTCGCCATATATACTCATCCACATGTATGTGAGTATTCTATCATTCATAGCTAGATAGATCGATCGATAGATAGATAGATAAATATATATATATATATAGATAGATAGATAGATAGATAGATAGATAGATAGATAGATAGATAAACATGTCAATGCATAGGAAAGTGAGAACTGCAGGACAAGTGAAATTAGTTTGTGGAATTTTGCTATATATAAATATGTGTATATACGTATACTTTTTACACTTTTACTCTTTTATTAGTTCCAGCTCATGTTGCGGCACTGCCAACTAGTGTCGCCACACCCTCATTAACCCATCTTTAGTAACTGGATTTTGGTTAATGAGGGAGTTTGATGAGACTGCCCTCCTTCACCACTTGTCGCCGTAAAGTTCAGTCATCTGGGACTCTAGATATCCTGTATAGTTGTGAAGACGTTTACATCCACACCGTAACAGGTGTTTTAGATCCTTGGGGTGATTTTGAAGAATTATGGGGCCTTTGAATTACAAATTATTTCAGTTTCGGATCCTGTATGTTGACAGTGGGAAAGGAATTTTTGGCAGTTTGTTATGGCACCCTGCCTTGACGTTTGTATATCTTTCAATACTAAAGTTTTGAACCAGTCCTTCTCTGATATATTATAGTATATATTTCTCTTACCTTCGTTCCAGTCTTAAACTCTTGAGACTTTCACCATAGCTAATTTGTTGCATTGAAGCTTTCTTCCTATATCATCATTTCAATGCTTCGAGGTCCGTAGTTCGGATCCTTAGACAAGAGAGCTTAGGACAGATGTCCTTCAGGGACCATTGTGGTCTCTCGTTCTGAAAATTCAAAAACTCCACTCTGCAAACTTAGTAATATGCACATGGAAGGATGCATCACTACTATCAAATTCCAGGTCACAGTTGATCGGAAAGCAATATTCATACATATACATACATATATATATA
>NC_068985.1:117154965-117158343 GCF_001194135.2 Octopus bimaculoides
ACACTAACCACGCGCTTCGTCTATTCAACGCTTTCTCTTTCCCTCCCGGCCCTTCTAAGCTTCTCTTCACTCTGGGCATTCAGAGCCTCTATACAATGATCTCCCACGACGAGGGGCTGCGTGCCCTTAAGTATTTCCTCGACCAACGCCCCAACCCACAACCCGACACCTCCACACTTATTCGTGTGGCCGAACTTGTCCTATCTCTTAACTGCTTCTCGTTCGCGGGGGACATCTCGGGGGATATCTAACATATTCAGTAACACAAATGAATTTAATTTATCTTCGACAATTTCTAATTTTACCAATTTTGAATATATCGCTCCTGTTTAAAGCCTCTTACCTACTTGACAACTGCTTTTCTAGCTCTGCCTTCAGGGGCGCTTTACTTCTTAGACTCAAGTTTCTTTACGAAACGATGTGGTTAAACCTCCGTTAAAAGCATATCCTTTCCGTTTACTTTCAAGCGCGGATAATGTTCTCATTATAGAACTTAATGGTCGTAAAGACACTATATCAGTGGATTGACTAAAAACGGCCTTCATAAAGAAAACTGTCCCTGTTCCCACTGCAGACGACACGCACAGCATTACAAACACGGCCACCACAGCCACCTTCACATTCCATGACTAGCATTGGAATTGATCCGGTACCGGACAAGGATTCTGGATTACTCTTCCGGTATTTTTATTTAATTTTTGAGAGCGGTCGCGTTCATTTGTAGTATTCTCGTTTGTGAGAGCAGTCGAGTTTATTTCAGATATTCTCATTTTAAAAAGCATCTCAGGCTAATCTTTGAGAGTACGTTGGTGTTAACTTGGGGGAGTTTGCGCTCTCTGAGTGCTCTTGTTGTTGTTGTTATTATTATTATTATTATTATTATCTCCCTTTCATTCACCCTACTCTCTCTTCCTGCTATTTCATCATGTTGAACCGTTAATCCCTAAATATTTTTCTTTCTCCGTTTTTTTCTTTCTCCGAATCCTTTCCGTCGAAGAATATAGGCTCGAAACGTTAAACACTTTTCCATTTTTTCTTAGCGTTAACATAATACAACTGCTGGGTTGTTCCTCCACCTGTCTTCGTCTTCTCTTTTCCGGAAATTTGAACTATATATATACATATATATATATATATTGTCAATATCAGCGCCAAGCAGTGTTTAGGAATGAGCAAACTTTAGTGAAAATATGTATTTGAAATATCGATAATCCTCATTGACCACGAATAATAAGCTAGAAATGCAGCATCAAGGAATCTGGAAAAAGGCAGCACTGGACAGATATAGTGATTTTACACCTTCTTACGATGAGAGAACAATATTTTATCCACGGCAACTGCAGTTACTTTGCTTTTGTAAGTTGAAATATGTCACAAACATACTTTAACTAACCTAAAGTTTACTTATACAAATATATATACCTTCTTACGACAATGTAAACTTCATTTGGCTTGAGGAGAAACCTAGGGCATGCACCTCACTTGGAAATTTACCATTCCCTAGGTTCCGCTCGCTATGAAACATATATAGCTTGGATATTATATACTCCATTCTTTAACTCTTGTATTTTATTCGCATACTTGGCAACCCTGGATGCCTACCGTGAAATACAAAATAATTCTATGCAGCTTATCGTATTTCGAAACGCAAAAAATCCATTATCTTCCAACTCAAAAAACCACTTTTGTTCCTGAAAGAATTTTCCTATATTTTCTACTCATTGGTTGAAGTACAACTTCTTCCTATACCTCGATCCTTCGATCTTGCATTCACACACAGAGGCATACATAGACACACACACACACACACACACACAAACACACACACACACACACATACATACATATATATATATATATATATATATATATATATATATATATATATATATATATATATATATATATATATATATACATAGAGACACACATATAATTAAATAAATAAATAAATAAATATCTATCTATATATATATATATATATATATATATATTTATAAAACAAATAATAAATGAGTATATGCATATATACGTACAAGTATGTGCATACCTACATCTACCTGTACATATAGGTGCATATCTGGGTACAGGACATTGCAAACAAAACGGGGATGCTTGCTCAAGGTGTCATGCAGTGGAACAAAGTCCTATATGTTAGCTATAGTAGCACGAACACACTATTGTGGTTTGAGGCATAGTTTACAACTGTTTGTAGCAGTTATAGTGAAAAGACTCGAAATTTACTCGAGAAAAGAGTTAGTCTATTTCATCGACCGCAGTCCTCAACTGATACTTATTTCATTCGTCTCGAAAGGGAGAAATGCAAAATCGACTTTGCCGCAAGTTGAACTCAGTGTGTAGAGACATGCGGAATGAAGCCATGCATTTAGGCCGACCACGATGAGTTTTGCCTGCTCACTGCTTTTATTGTCCATTTAATCATTTATTGGTTTTAATAGAATTAGTGAGGCGGTAAGGGCGGTGAGCTGGCAGAAACCTTAGCACGCCGGGCGAAATGCTTAGCTGTATTTCGTCTGCCATTACATTCTGAATATAAATTTTCCCTTCATCCTTTCGGGGTCGATAAATTAAGTACCAGTTACGCACTGAGGTCGATGTAATCGCCTTAATCCCTTTGTCTGTCCTTGTTTGTCCCCTCTATGTTTAGCCCCTTGTGGGCAGTAAAGAAATAAGAAACGTTAGCACGCCGGGCGAAATGCTTAGCGATATTTCATCTGCTGCAACTTTCTGAGTTCAAATTCCACTGCAGTCGACTTTGCTTTTCATCCTTTCGGGGTCGATTAAATAAGTACCAGTTACGCACTGGAGTCGATATGATCGATTTAATCCGTTTGTCTGCCCTTATTTGTTTCCTCTGTGTGTAGCTCCTTGTGAGCAGTAAAGAAATAAGAAACGTTAGCACATCTGGAGAAATGTTTAGCGGCATTTCGTCTGCCATCAGATTCTGAGTTCAAATTCCACCAAGATCGACTTTTTTTACTTTATCTCTCTTTCTCTCTCGCCCACTCTCTCATTCCCTACCACCTCTCTCCCACTTTCTTTCCTCTTCTCTTTCTCTCTTCAATGAATTGCCTCAAGAGTAGTCGTTAGGAAGGTGATTTTTTCTGTTGAAGTTATAGTTGTATATAAGTGTGTGTCTGTTTTATTTGTGTGTGTGTTGTGCTGTGTTTGCGTGTATGTGTGTGTGTGTGTGTGTACTGGGTGGGTGGGTGTGCGTGTGAGTGCACAACACATAGACGCATATAGACTGATATATATATATGTATATATATATACATATGTGTATGTATATATATATATGTATGTGTATGTATATATATATATATATATATATATATATATATATATATATATATA
>NC_068985.1:117161814-117162460 GCF_001194135.2 Octopus bimaculoides
AGAAGAAGAAGAAGAAGAAGAAGAAGAAGAAGAAGAAGAAGAAAAAGAAGAAGAAGAAGAAGAAGGAGAAAATGTTAATACAAGATCATATGGAACAAGTTTATAGCATTTCTCAAAGAATTCTGCATTAAAAAAGATGGCGGTTTAGTATTGAGTAAACGAGAATATAAAAAGGAAGACGGAAAATAAGAGAAAGAGAGAGAGAGAGAGAGAGAGAGAGAGAGAGAGAGAGAGAGAGAGAAAGAGATAATAAGATAGAAAAGGAAGGAAATAGATAATGAAAGATGTAAAGAAGGAAAATATCCATCCAATTGTATACTGGTGTATATAGTTAGAAAAATGTGTCCCGAATACCTGATAGTTAATACTGAAATATCCTTGAGGACAACTGCATTGTTTCGGTAAAGTTCCTTTGGATGGGGTACCTTGGGGCAAATTAATGTCATTGTTGAATCAATCTATACAATGAATGCACAATAACTTGCTGTGCTCACTAGTGCAATTGGTGTGCTGTCAGCTTTGTTGCTGGCATGATGTTTTTCATACTCCATATTATATATGCTTAGACCTTCTATATATTACATTATAAAGACACACAGACACACATATAATATATATACATATATATGTATATACGTATATATAT
>NC_068985.1:117162470-117163275 GCF_001194135.2 Octopus bimaculoides
ATATATACATGTATATATTAAGCGTTATGTATGATTGTTTATATTATGTATCATTATATATTCTATACCATATGTAATTATATACGATATAGTAAATGTTACTATATATGTTAAATATTCGGCTATTCTTGCATTAATATCAATGGTGGATATAGTTGTCTGTAGATAGATGGATAGATAGATGGATAGATAGATAGATAGCGTAACAGAGAACGAGAAAGACTCGTCTTGTAGGCAGCGTGTGACTCTTTGAGCGTCTGTGGTCGTGTGTGCATGCGTTTATATACCGAGTTGCACACGTACAGGTGAGTGTTTTGTTGACGTACGTAACTGGAAATAAGGGTGGATGACAACGAGAAAGAGAGAGAGAGTGAGGATGAGAGGATGATGTACAAGACACATTAAGGAAGCATAGTGTATCTGAGAGGAGTAATTGTGTGTGTATGTTTAAGTGTTTCTTTGTTTCCGTATAAGTGTGGGCTTCTCTGGTTGTATATGTGTCTTTGTGTACGTTTATGTTTGGTGTGTGGGTTTCTTTGTGAGTTTAAGCGTGCGTCTTTCACTGTATGTGTGTGTCTGTGTGTGTGCACTGTGTGCGTGTGTGTATATGTGTGTCTGTGTGCCGTACTCGTATTTGCGTGTGTGCATTCATGTGTGTGTACATGTGCGTAGATGTGCGCGTGTGTATTTGTGTGTGTGTGTGTGTGTGTGCATATGTGTGCGTGTGCTTGCGTGTATATGTCATTGTTTGAGTAATTATATCGTATGTGTGTTTGTGTATGTGCTTGTGTGCGTGTGCGAGCGG
>NC_068985.1:117163656-117169273 GCF_001194135.2 Octopus bimaculoides
TGGCTGGATGTAGTTAAAGATGCCAGGGTGGTTCTCGAATAAAAGATGGCGGCTTATTTTGAATGACACAGGGCGTTGTTGAAGGTGGAAGGTGTTCAATTCATCGTGTTTGGAAATGCCGGAGAGAAGACGTTGGAGAAGGCCAGATATGGAAGGGCGCCGTCGGTGTGGATTGATGTCGAATGATACAGAGGTGTGTAGCTGTTTGCGATCACATTGCAAGCAGAGATAAATCAATTGGTGAGCCAAGTTGCAGCCTGCAGTGTAAATACACCAATAATGTACACAATGCGATGCGAAATAAGGCACATATACAGATATACGTATACACACACATTGAGAAACAAATATATACACAAATAAACACGTAGTCAAACTTATACGTTATCTATATATATATATGCATACATATGAATGTGTGCATCCAGATATTGATAAAGAGAGGATAAATGGATACAGAGGTAGATAGACAGAATGGCACACAGGAAAATAGATAGATAGATAGATAGATAGATAGATAGATAGATAGATAGATAGATAGATAGATAGATAGACAGACAGATAGACAGATAGATAGATAGATATATAGATAGATAGATAGATAGATAGATAGATAGATAGATAGATAGATAGATAGACAGACAGATAGATAGAAAGATACACATATTGATACATATAAATATATATACACACACGCACACAACACACATGCATACATATGAATGGATGGATGCATACATATAATGCACATGGCTGCATACACTTATGTATACGTTCGTGTATGTAGGAGTAGCAGTAGAGATGTCTTGTTAGGGAATTGTACAGGTAAAATGAATAATGCAGAGCATTTCCCATGATTCCTCAGTACGCTCTATCTTCTTCCTCTCTTTAATACAAAGTCCTACAGCCTTGTACAGAGAAGACACCTGCACGTAGCAGTCGCCTTTTATCCTCCAGATTCTTATACATTAACCAATTTGCATTCATACAAATATATATGATAGATTCCCGCACTTATAGAAATGATTATGTGTTGATATATATATATATATATATATATATATATATATATATATATATATACATCAATATATATATATACGTATATATATACATACACACACATATATATATATGCAAATATATACATAGACATATATATACACATATATATACACACACACATATCTATGTGAGTATATATCTGTGTATGTATATATAACTCTCTGTGTGTGCGTGTGAATTGCGTTCAGAGAGACACACACATATAGGGACGCATGTACATATTGATTTACATAAGGGAGTGACATAGATATGTGTATGACATACACACATCACACACATACACACACACATATATATGCGTATATTAATATATATATCAGTATACGTTCTCAAATTTGAATATATATCTATAAATGTAGAAATACATTAACATATATATGTGTGTGTTTGTGCGTTTGTGTTTGCGTGTATAATTTTATAGAGGTATATTATGTAGAGAGTCATACATGTACATATATGTGTATACACATGTGTGCTTATAAATGTGTGCGTGAGAGAGTATGTAAGTTTGTGTGAGTGTGCGTGTGCATGAGTGTGTGTGAGCGCACCCGCATGTATGTGAATGCGTGTACAATCCAAATAAGAAGATAAAGACTTTAACACATCTTTAATTATAAGTTACAATTGTTTCTGTACCAATTCTGCTTTCAACGCCAGTTCACGCAAAATTTCCAAGTGAAAATTTATGTAATACTTGGGTTTTGCACTTTAGAGTGGCTCTTCCTCAGACCAGCATCAAAAGTGCAGTCTTACATTGTGTTCTGCTAGCCTTTGTGCTTTGTTTACATCGGGAAGAAACAATAGAAAATGTAAATAGACTTCTTGCAAATTGGATGAACAGATTCGTCGCTCTGTGGGCGTCTCAAGAACTCCGACTGATGGCACTCCCATGCCTATAGAGTTAATCTCAAACTGGCAATGAATTCCACCCATCCCGGTAGCAATGCCAGGCCTAGAAGTTCTGAAACTTATACATAGTTCCCAGCCACAAAGTCTGAAATAAACCAGCTAATTGAATATCATTGATGCTAAAATATCCCCCGAGAATATCTTCGCACTTCCTATCCACTAACCCTCAATAGAATGCTAAATTGGAACTTCCACTGACTGCATTGCCTAACTATGAGCGACTAACAACACTGTAGATGCCAGACACCCTGCCCCGGTCGTCGGTGGAGTCGGGACTACTTCTCAACGAAACAGACGAGCTCTGAAAAAGCATGTCTGAGAAACGGAGACTACACCTGATCGATCACCATCAAGAAAGCGTTGGCGATAATGTAGCCCCAGCGCATACCTACGCTTCAGCTGCTACGGAAGGCCCAGTGATCCATTCAGGTGTCGACAGCAAATGAAGCGGCTGTCCAGTGGAATGCGTCTCTTCCAAAGAAAGTGGATGATTACGCGTTCGAGCTTGATTAAACGTAAGCTGGAGAGGAGCAGGATGGTCATGCAGTAATATATAACGCATGCAATGAATGCATTCGCCACCTCTGACCAATTTCTGAGTGAGATTGTTTAATTTTCTATTCACCTCGTCCCAGTTCTTCTCCATCTGGAGATCCGAACCAAAACCAGACCCCGAGAAATTCAATTGATCCCTCGGTCCAGCATCCCACGACTTTATCAGACGGCAAGGAACTACATCTCCAGATGCCGAGCTGCAAGCCCATTGACTTTGTTTGATTAATTTTTGCTTCTGTCACCGGATGGTATTCTTTTAAAGCAGTGCCAACCTGGTCTATTTTATCTGACGTTCAGCAGTATGACAATGTCCGCATATGCCAAGAAGATTCTCACACGTCCTAGTTCACGTGGCATGCTTTTCAACGCCACCAATTTCTGTAGAAATTGTTTTAGAGCCAGTACATAGACACAGAGACTTGAGGGGACAAACAGACAGAGTGCAATGCACAATGGTTCCGACAGGTAAAAATTCCCCTGGACTACCGAGCAGATTCCGCTGTAGGTTGCAGCAATCCAGCCTTAGAAAACAGGACCGAAACAGGCCGCCGTATTGGTTTGCTGTCGTCCCTATCGAAGGCTTTGGTCTGATCCAAACTGATAAGGTCCCCCACCCATGCTAGCTTCTTTACCTACCCTGTGCATGAAGTGGAGGTTGTTGTGATAGATTTGCTTCGGATGGCGCATATTTGCGGATCACCACTGAGTAACAAGCGCTCACCTTTTCGCGAACCAGTACGCGAAGACGTGTATATGTAGGTTTCGATTTACGGGTGTATGTTGGCAAAGGTATGGATACATAAGAATGAACGTAAGTCTGCTGTAGTATAAATATGTGGGTATATATGTGAATGTATGTATATACTGATGCACTTGAGCACACTTGTGTGTGTGTATATATGTATATATACTTATCAGTGTGTCCGGTCATAGGTTGAATGGACTCTCAACCCACTGTATTACTGATATAGCAAATGCCAAAATGTATACAACACAACACCTGCTTCAACCTAGCAATGACAGACTTTTAATATAATTAATCAACAGGTCTCATCATATCTATATCGTTCACCCACACAATTTCGCTTGTGTATGTTCTTTCTTTCTTTTTTCTCGTACTCTTCCCTCTCTTTAAATTTAATGGAATCTAATTTTCCTCAACTGGCCTCATACTACCAATATCCTTTTCCCATTTACTTTCTCTTCATAAAAAAAGTTGTTTCTTTTTTCTTTTTTCTTCCTTCTTTTGTACAGTTTATACATTTGCATATATGTGTATTATTTGTTATGGATATTTAGCAATAAAAACAATCGTAGGAATGCCTCGCTCCCTAACTGAATCTTCAGATAACAACATGAGCGCCCAAACTCAAGATCTTTAGCGAGACACCATTTTATGCATGAATGTACTTGATGTGACCCAGACTGCAAGATCGAAGCAACATAATATGATTCACAGACAGCATCCCACACATAAAGGGCAGTCGTAGAATGGATCGAAACGATCGTCGTACAGAAAAAGTGTTATATTAATTCTATCTGCTGTTTACTTAATCGATAATATATATATATATATATATATATATATATATATATATATATATATATGAGTGTGTATGTGTGTGTGTACATATATATTTATGTCTGTGTGAGTGTATGTGTGTACGCTTGGGCGCGTCTGTATGTGCCTACACAGAAAAGAGGATAATTTTATAACGTCACATACAATTTCACATTATAATATTATGTTTGATAATATTTATGACCATACCTAGCTGTGAGTTGTCAACTCACTCTTGCTCTCCATTCCAAACAGACACAGTCCTCTAGTCCTAGATTTAGTAGTTGATAAAAAGACAAATAAATGAGAAATGAACCACAATCCTTTCCAGACTATGACACCAGCAAGCTTCGTGCTTTTCTTGGAAGTGTAGTATATTCTTAGCTACAATAGCGACAACATGGATTTCTTCCATCTTCTTGCTATGTTGAAGTATTTGAGTAAAATTACATTAATGTGTCCGACTGATTAAAATGGTATTTATTTGTGCAGCTGATGATAGCCCTGCATTTAAGTTGATGTAACGATTGCATTGTTCAATTAAATAGAGTCGCTCGAAACGATCGTACTGATATCCTGTTACTTATTTTGATGTATATATATAAAAATTATGCTGATTACTGACGAGAACACTTGAGCCAAAAATACATATTGGGACACAAAATTACATTTACTCAGACACGCCCGCGCGCGCGCACACACGCACACTCATACACATACTTTAGTGTAATGGTATCACACTTCACGAGAATACATAGAGGTCTGGGCTCGCGTCCCATTGCATACAGTAAACCCCACCTTATTCCGTTCAGGGCTTATATGCCCCAATATTAGACTATTTATTTCAGCCAATGTACGGTAATCGCTGATAAGCTTTAAGCATATGAAATATCATCATTATTATAATTACTATTATATTTATTAAGAAAAGTGTAAAATTTGGCACCGTTTATCATATGATCGTAGATAGATAGATAGATAGATAGCTAGATAGATAGATAGGTAGATAGATAGATAGATAGAAATATAGATAGATAGATAGATAGATAGATAGATAGATAGATAGATAGATAGATAGATAACAACGTTATAATGAAATATACAGGAGCACTGTGTTTGAATTTATGAGGAAGGCTACTGAAATATGCCTGGTGTAAAATTTTCTAAATGTATGAAATATTTTGTGAAAGTGTTATTTGTTTGCAATAAATTGTCAATTAAGAAAGAGAGCAATCTGATATTTCACTCAAAATTCGAATATCTCATTGGTGACATTATTGTACAATCACATTTTCCTTTAAGAATTATTGTCACGAATTTCTCACGTATTAAGTATTAGAAAAGAGCGGGGAAGAAATTAAGGTCACATGGACAGCATTCTGGGTAGATAACAATTCTGCTTGGCTTCGTTTTTTGATTTGACTATTTGAGTAGTTTTATAGTTGAACAAAAAGATTGTTAACCGCCTGTTAAATAGAATTTGGGGTTCTACATATATATTGCCTTCTATATATACATGCATAAATA
>NC_068985.1:117169761-117172280 GCF_001194135.2 Octopus bimaculoides
GTGTGTGTGTGTGTGTGGAAGAAAAATGCAATAGAGGGCATTAAAACATTCGGACAAATAGACGATATACAAAGGCGGACAAGAGAAACAACAATTAGAAATATATACATATGTATGTATGTCTCATAATAATTCTGCTTGTCACTGCATTACTTAGCCCGCCGTTTTTTAGAGAGAAAGGGAGAGAGGAGCATCCATGAGGTGATATTGAAGGAATGTAATTGTAACGCTTTAACTTGATTAGTTGAAGCGAAAGAAAGGAAAAAGAAAAAGAAGAGAGAGGAAAAAGAAAAAAGGAGAGAGGAAAAAGGAAAAGGCGAGAGGGAAAAGGAAAAGGAGAGAGGGAAAAGGAAAATGAGAGAAGAAAACGGCATAATACGAAGTGTGAGACAGAAAGAGGGAGAAGCACAAAGAGGAAGAGAGAAGCGTTCATAACGGGAGGTAGGGGGAACGTAATGTTTATTACGTGGTTAAAAACGTTAGTTGAAGGTAGATGAGGAGAGTTAAACAATATAATTTAAGCAGAGGGATGATGTTCTGGTGATGAGGTTAAAGAAGGACAGAGAGAGAGGGGGGAGGATTGAGAGAGCTAGAGAGGAGAAGGACAGACAGAGAGACGGAAGAAAGAGAGAGAAGAGGAGAGAGAGAAGAGGAGAGAGAGAAGAGGAGAGAGAGAAGAGGAGAGAGAGATGAGGAGAGAGAGAAGAGGAGAGAGAGAAGAGGAGAGAGAGAAGAGGAGAGAGAGAAGAGGAGAGAGAGGGGACGGGGAGAGAGAGGTGATGAAGAGAAAGAGGGAAAGATGAATAGTGAAAAATGTATTTTTTTTAATTGAACTAAGTTTTTATATCACCTATTACTTAACGCATGCGAATCAGTGGAATTCCATGAAGTATTCTCACTTATTTACGTGGAACATATATGCAATGTAACTAAACGTTGTATCATATGTACGGGATATATTTTTTCTATTTATGGGGGAAATGGAAAGAAAAAGAGTGAATATTTATTTTATGAATGCTGTGTATTATTAACTCTATAAAATTATGCATAAATTACATAAAGTGAATTAAGTAATCATCTTATTCGAATTTCGTTCAGCTTTCACTAAGTAGCAGATGAGCGACTATATTTTGATACAGACAAATCATAGGCTACGCTTTCGGATTTTGGGGATAAAATCTTCAGAAATAACCGAAGCGGTTTACCATTAATTCTGTGAAATATTCAAGGATCCCGCTAGTATATATAACTGGTTCATAAGTCCGAAAGGAAGCACGCTCTAAAAAATTATCTTGACCAGTAATGACTACATTGTGTGTGTGTGTGTGTGTGTGTGTGTGTGTGTGTGTGTGTGCGTGTGTGTGAGCGTGTGTGTGAGCGTGTGTGTGTGTGTGTGTCTCTCTGTGTGTTTGCCTGTACGTGTGTATGTATGTATGTTTGTGTGTGAGTGTGTGCGACTGTGTGTGTGTATATGCGTTTGTGCGTGTCTGTGTATACAACAAAATTTTTCAATGAGTATTTCCTGAATTTTGTAGCAAAATTGGAAAATTCATTTGCAAATCCAAATGAGACTAACACCCCTGGATATAAAACACAGTTGGCTATGATAAAAAGAGATTTAATAAGTCTGACTGTGGTAGTGGAGTAATAGTTGAGTACAGGTTTAGAAATCTTGTGAATTTGTCCTGTTTACCTCTTCTGTGATTTTACTTCGAACTTTAATCTTCCTGACTCATATCTTATGTCACACGTAATTGCTTTTCTCTTATATTTCTAAACTATTGTAAGGCATATACCTACCTACCGACCTACATACATACATACATACATACATACTTACTTACATGCATGCATGCATGCATGCATACATACATACATACATACATGCATACATACATACATACATACATAACTACGTACGTACATACATCGTAAGTACTGTTTCAAGCTATAGGATTCAGAGGACCGATTCCTGGTTTCCATGCCGTATTTGTGACCGAGATCACAACAAGGAGTTGCCTATTTATAGCTGAGTGGAGGAGGAATGGGAAATGATGCGATTTGCTCAAGGACACAACGCACTGCTTGCCTCAGAATCGATATCACGATCTTCAGATCATGCGTGCAATACAGCTAATAGACCAAGTGCATTTACACATAAATTAATGTGTTTGTGAGTGTGTGTGTGTTTGTAAATATTGAACAGTGAGTATGAGTGCTCTATACTGCATTGGTGGAGAAATATTCTTCATTTGTGAGTAAACAAAGCTACCACTACTTCCATGCAGAGAGTTTTCGCACAATTATGAAGACTGCCACAAAAGAACGTTGCCACGCATTTTCATCTTGGAAGAGAATACACAAACATAAATGAGACAAGACGGGATTTGGGGATGAATATACAGGTCACAGGAGGTAACATATAAAGGTATCATAATTGTTTTATTTTTCCTTGCACAAGCTCTGGAATTTTTTTAATAAACTGCGTTCACTATAGATTAATTCCATAATCCTTTTAT
>NC_068985.1:117172815-117173963 GCF_001194135.2 Octopus bimaculoides
ATATATATATTAGAAATGATCTAATTATAAATCTCACAGAGAGACTTAAGCATCAGTGTTACGATAAAGCAGTTCTATACTGTCTTCTTAACGTGACAGTCCCAACTAGGGGATCATACTGCTGCTGTTTAGCCCTAGGAAGCTGGACCGTTTCCTGTCGGCCTTGACACATTTCCTGTGTCCTTATGTTTGTGAGGGGGAGACAAGCACCTCCACCCAGCCTAGCCTGCATTCAGGGACATGTTTCTAAGTCTTTGCTCGTTATCAGCCTGAAGTGATTATGTAAATATAACTGTTGTGTTTCACAGATTTCGACGCCAAACTTTGTCCCTGTGTATATATTAATAGTTTTCTATGAATCATATGATGTCATGAACATGTGTAACACATACATATCTGTGAAATGACGGACTCCATATTTTTAGTGAGGGTGGGTGACTTTTATACATAATATTCATATATTACATGTAATCGATGTCCAGAGAAGTTCTTATCCAGACTGGAAGGTGGCAATATGGGTGGCAGTTGTGCTTGAAATTTCGAACGAATGCAAGGGGAGATTTCATCCCTAATGCTTAGATCATTCGCTGTTAATATTATGATATTTAGTCTTTTCATGATGCAGAGCTAGTATTTTTCTACCCCGCTCAATGGCTTACCTTTGGAAATTGCTTACTACTATGAGACGATATTCGATAAAGATGTAGTGGGTCCTTTGTTTTCATGTCTGAACAAAGCCACATGCTGCGTATATCTGTCTTAGAAGAACTTTTCCGTTATTCCAATGTATGATTTTGTTGTTCTGTTCGTAAAATGCTGGCCTTGTACAGTAATTATTTTCCTAGACACGTATTGTTCAGGTGAGCTGGCCCGAGACCTACAATTACAGGATCTTCGGGTTATGTTACTAATGTTATTTTTAATGCTTACGCCTATTCTAAGATTATGCATCATAAATTGAACGGTTAAAATTTATGATGTTTGAATATATTTCAAATCATATAAAATTTAACGCTCCAGTTCATATAACATAACATCGATAATTTTAAAAGTATAAAATGATTTTAAACATCAAATGATGAAAGCATAAATCACTTTTTACTCTCCATCGTATTTGAAACGGAATACTAAATTTTTGATCACATGAA
>NC_068985.1:117174158-117178982 GCF_001194135.2 Octopus bimaculoides
TATATATATATATATATATATATATATATCGTTCAAATGTATACATTTTTGTGTGAATTCTGATTTTTTTTTTACTGTTTAAGTCTAAAAACTGGCACTCCGTCGGTTACGGCGGCAAATGTTTCAGTTGATCCGATCAATGGAACAGCCAGCTCGTGAAAATAATGTGCAAGTGACTGAGTACTGGTAGACACGAGAGAATCAGTGCCACACAGAATGTAACAAGGATGGCCAAGTGAATTACAGGTATGTCACATTTCAGCCAGCTGTATGAACTGGAACGACATGTGTTCCAGGATACAACGCGTGTGTGTGTATATATATATGATTTTTTTATTATTTTACTTGTTTCAGTCATTTTACTGCGACCAAGGTGAAGTATGACTTTAGTCAAATAGAAACTATGTAAACCTAGTACTTATTCTAATCGTCCCTTTTGCCGAACACGTTTTGCCTGCGAATTACAAGCTTTTCATTCCAGTAACATAAAAATCTCGAGTTCTGAAGCTGATGAACTCTTTGAACGCACTTTCAGCATCGGTTTGATTTTTTAACTCCTTCTCACGCAGGAAAACTTCAAGGTGCTTGATAAAGTGATAGTCAGTAGGAGAAAGGTTTGGGGAATAAGGCGGGTGGGGAAGAACTTTGTTGCCAAGTTCCCTCAATTTCTGGAGCGTCATTAGTGAAACGTGTGGTCGAGCATTGCCATGAAGAATAACTGGCCCTCTTCTGTTAACCTGTCTGGGACGGTGGAGTAGCAGATTTTTGTTCATTTCATAGCAATATATTTCTGCAGTAATATTTTTTCCGGATTTTAAGGAGTATTGTGGATGAGTCCCGCAGTACACCACCAAACAGTCACCATAATCTTCTTTGTGAAGAGCTCAGGTTTAGGGAAGGTTTTCGGTGCTTCTTTTTGCTCCAACCACTGCGAAGAACGTTTTTTATAATTGTACAGAATCCGCTTTTCATCGCAGGTTACAATACGTTCGAGAAATGGATCGCTTTCGTTACAGAGAAGAAGCGATGAGCAAATTTCAAATCTGCCCTTTTTCTGATTTTCATTCTAATCGTGTGGTACCCATTTGTGGAGCTTTTTTGCTTTTCCGATCGCATGCAAATGGTTGCAGACAGTTTTCTGGCTACCTTGAAATTCATTTGCCAGTTCTCGAGTGGTTTTACGTGGATCTTTCTCAATGACAGTCTTTAATTGACCGTCATCGATGACAGATGGGCGTCTGCTACATTCACGATCTTCAGAGCTTAGGTCTCCACTGCGAAATCGTTTAAACCATTTTCAAGCTGACCACTCACTGGCCATTTCCTCACCAAACGTTTCGCTGATATCGCGACCATTTTCAACGACTTAAAGTCCTTTTTTTGAAGTTGAATAGCAATATTGTTCGAATATCAGGCTTTGACAGTGCCATCGGATGATTTTAACATCGGTGAAAAGAGTATCAATGTTAATTTATTGAGGTATTTAGCCAAATCTATGTCTTACCAGACAAATGCAAAAAATGTTTATAAAAAGTTCAAAGCTCTGCAAAACAACGGTATAAATCCTTCATGGTTCAAAATGTTGCTCACCTTTTACTCAACGTGATTATGTATACTATATGTTGCGTATATATTCTATCATACCTTGATGTTATTTGAACTAAGATCCTCGTTGACAGGCCGCTGGTATTCATACAGTGTTAAACACTTTCGGTATGCAAATTAAGGACTCCTTCATAGAGTAACTGCTGCATTTATTGAGTATATAAACATTTTGGCTGCTTGTTTCTTTGGAGACTGTCAGAATGATGTAGACGCCTTTGATGAGAACCCAATAAGACTCTAAAATCGATTAAGGTTATTCATCATCTTTTTTCCAGTCTTTGGAAATGGGTAAAATTTGCCCTCTTTATAATTATACAATATGTTACATACACACACACACACACACACATATATATATATATATATATATATATATATATATGATTTGTGTGTGCCATTGTGTTTGTTTTTGCATCCAACAACCGCTTCAGATCCAGTGTGGATTAGCTTATGGCCTCGGGACTTATCAATTCAGTAAAGTATTTCGATAGAATAAGTACCAGACTTCCTAATCAGTATTGGGGTCGATCGATTCGTCTGACTCGGTCCTTCTCGATGATTCCTTAGCGTCGCTGTAATACAATTTGCAACACAATTTGTGGCTTGAAAGTGAAATTCTGTTTAGCTGAATACATTGAGTTAAATCAGATTTTCCAGACTGAAACGTATTTTATCATAATCTTTAACGAAAACCTATGTCATAGAGATTAAATTCAGTAGAGATAATTTCACATTTATTTTATTTTCATTAAGATTTGTAGGTGACTTTTCGTTAATGGCATTCACAATAATTATGTTACTTTTGCTATGGTTGTTTACTGCTGAGCATCGAAGGTTTGTGCGTGTGCTTGTGTGTGTGATTGTGGAGGGGGTTATGTGTGTGTGTATATATATGTGTGTGTGCTTGCATAAATAGATATATCTACATAAACACATGTTTGTATGTGTGTGTAAGTATACCGAAAAAGATTTTCTTTCAATGTCTAAAAGATACCAAAGAAACAAAAACAATTCTAAATCTGAAATGAAAAAGCAAAGAATTACCATTCAAAAAAGAAAACCCTTGAAAAATACATGGAAAGATATCAAGAAAATGTAACAAAAAAAAAGACATGAAAGACGATAAAGAGATAAAAAAATATATCAAAATGACACAAAAAAAAGATTTTTTAACATGGTTGTTAAAAATGATGTAAAAACTACAAAATTATAAAAAAAAGAAAATACTTGATGAACACCAGAAAGATGTCTTGAAGGTAAAGGACATAGTAATCTAGTTTTGAGAGAATAACTACCATTGTACTCGTAGCATCGCAATTCTTTAGTTTGTATAGATACATTGAAGATGTGAAGAGAGGTCGATAGAAGAATATAAAGACATCTGTGAATAAATGTGTGGATAAATCTATCATTTTTATTTATATGTGTATGTGCGTGTGTGTGTAAGTATATTTTGGTGTGTATATGAGTGTCAGAGTGCGTTTTAGTGTGTATATATATATATGTACATGCATTTACATAGGGGAATATATCTACGTATATATATATATATATATACAAATCATACAAATGCCTATCTTAAATGAACTTACGCCGTCACCAACGCAAATCGAGAGAAATTTGGCTAATAGAATAATAAAAGAAATTCAAGATGTCTGATTAGGAAAGTTGCTATAAAAAGAACTATAGGAGAATAGCTAAAAATACAAAACTAAAACAAATAAATTTGATGTGAAGGATACTAAGAGAGAAAAAACACCCAAAACCCTTCCTCCTTTCGCCAAGAAATACATAAATAAATGAAGATATATATATATATATATATATATATATATATATATGTATGTACTAATGTACGAAAGTAAAGGTACTGAATAAGATTTAGTTAAAGCTGTAATTGACAGCGTGATTATATGAATGAATATATTACGGGTCGTTAATTTTATCACGGTGGGTGGTCATATATTAAAGTGTGGATCTAATGGGGATTTTAGAAAACGGGTGAGGTCAAGAGAAGAGTCTGGAATGTGGATACTGGTAGTAGGTTTAGTATTACTGGTGGTATATCCAAAGGCGCTGGCGGTGGTGGTTATAGTAGCGGTGGTGGGGGTGACAGTGGAGGTGCTGGTGATAATGATGTTTGTGGTGGCCAGTTGATCGTGGATAGGATATTAATTTCCGAGTTACAACGAATTCTGAATTTGCAGACAAGGAAATGATAAATATTCTAAATTATCCGAATTACACAGCGTTGTGTGTGTAAGTACGTATATATGAGTTTGTGTGTGTATGTGTGTGTGTATTTATATGTGTGTATGTATGTTTATATTCTTACTCTGGTCCAATATATATATATATACAAATCTTTGCGCAGACATCGATCCATCTCAGCATTCTTCCCTTCATTTTGCTCCTCCTCATGTTTTCGTCTCCCAAGTCTATCGGCGGTGAGCAGCTCGTGACGGAAGGAAGCATGTATAATGGTGATGATGAAGAGGCAATGACACCCGAAACATAGCATGTACACTCATTACCCGTTTTTGTCTTCCATCTCATTGTTTGTTTACATCTAACATCTCGATACGAATCGTTGTAGCAAAAATCAGTGCTACAATTTCAATGGAATATCTGTAGAAATAACCTTAACAAAATAATATAAGAGCACTGCTAACGCAGTAGAACGTGATATTGACTTATAAATGTTATAATATACTTTAATGTAAATTATGGCTGCATAAAGAAATATGATGTACCTACAAATTATTAGACGCTGGAAGCCTCTAGCTTGAAGCTTGCATAGTTGCAGCATGAGAAAGATGGCCACTATAGACTTTTCCTAGAGGCAACATGCTCCATCGGTCCTGCTCATGCATCTAGGCAGCTCTACTTAAGGAAGGCACTGCCTACCTTAATCTGAGAGGCGGCCTAGAAAAGGTGGCCCAGACAAAGCTTCCCTCTTTCTTGACTGGACGCTATTCAACAGTCTAGACTCTTGAATAGCATCCAGTCAAGATGACATTCTTTCTTCTCTTACACTTGTTTTTTGCACACATTACAAAATGACTTTCTAAAATGAAATTCCATTATGCAGCTCAGGAGTACATTTTCATTGCACATTTTATGTAGTGTTATCACTACATGAATAAATGAAGTTTGTACGAAACGTACGTACTGCTATAACCTATTGAATTTTTGTTGCTTTTCTTCAAATATATATAT
>NC_068985.1:117179532-117179935 GCF_001194135.2 Octopus bimaculoides
ATATATATATATATATATATATATATACATATATGCATGTATGTGTATGTGTGTATGTTGTGTTTGTCCCCCCAACACATGACAATCGATGTTGGTGTGTTTACGTCCGCGTGATATAGCGGTGTGGCGAAAAACACCGATATAATAGGTACTAGGCTTACGAAGAATAATTCCTGGGTAAAAGAACATATATATATGTACATACACACATGCATACATACATACATACATACAAACATACATACATTCATACATACATATATCCATACATATACTGACATCCATACACATAAACATACATAATTATATATGTATATATACATGCATATACGCAAATGCATATATAGATGTGTGTGTGAGAGATAGAGAGAGCATAAAGAGAGAGAGAGAGAGAGAGAGAGAG
>NC_068985.1:117180690-117183333 GCF_001194135.2 Octopus bimaculoides
TGTGTGTGTGTGTGTGTGTGTGTGTGTGTGTGTGTGTGTGTGTGTGTGTGTGTGTGTGTGTGTGTGTATGTATGTATGTATATCACACATATATTTATATACATGTACTAATTATGTTTCAAGGGGAATATTTGTGTCTATATATAACCCTTAGACTTGCTGTGTTTTGTTTACTCCGCTATATAGTAAAGTAAATATTCCTCATTAACTAGACAATAGATTTACGAAAATAAATCTTTGTATTACTCTCTTCCAATCACTAATTGTTTATTATATTGTATTTACAGCTAAGAATATTTGTGCGCATATAAAGATATATATATATATATATATATATATATATATATATATATATGCATACATACATATATCGTCCATTCCATTAATGATACAATGTCACAATTATCTCTTGCAAATCCCATTTTAAATATATGGAGACGTATTTTTAAATACATGAATACAGATTCGTGTGTATATGCGCGCACGTGTTTGTTTGTGTGTGTGTGTGTGTGTGTACGTACACATATACTTATATACATACCTAGATATAAACATACATGCATACACAGATTCCTCTGAACATACATACATACATACATACATACATGCATACATACATACATACATACATACATACATACATACATACATACATACATACATACATCTAAGCATACATGCGTAATCAAGACCAGAGAACATCGTCAGTCTGAAGAAAGACAAGCAAAATCTAGAAGTCAGTGATATGTAATATATTGATCTTTGCAATTCCCGAAGTTAAAATTAGTCATCCTTAGATAGTAGGCCTCTGTTCGATTTCTCTTAGTGTTATGGCTACCTAATGTTCCATAAAACAGACGTATTCTCCTAAAAATGATATATACATAAAAAACGTATATATATACACAGGGTGTCCACAAGGTCTGGGTACATGAGGATTAACACATACTTTAAGAAATTATTATATCTTATATTTAATTGTTAATGTTATGATTCTATTTACTCCAAGTAACCAGATTTGTGGACACACTGTATATATATATATATATATATATATATATATATATAGATAGATAGAGAGAGAGAGAGAGAGAGAGAGAGAGAGAGAGACAGACAGACAGACAGACAGACAGACAGGCAGGCAGACAGACAGACAGACAGACAGAAAGACGGACATATTAATAACGTTCAACGCTCTCCACTGAATGAGAGGAATGTCCTCATAGCTAGTTTTACTAAACTTTTTTTTTAGTACTTGGTTAAGTAGTTTGCTCAATACACTCTAACACTGTATTAAGAATATCGGTTATCAATGTATTGCACATTACAGAGGCCAAATCCATGTGGTTTCGAAATAATCTACGGGATCTCAAAGAAATTTCCAGCAATTCTTCAGCTCACACACCAGGTACAGCATGCACTGAAGTGGGAAAAACCATTACCTAGAATGCGTGATAATGGCTGCTATCTTGGACGAACAGATGCCAACTATTGTCCAATTTACGACAAAGATTCTTTGTCTTCTCCCTAAAACCAGTGTCTATGAGGGTAATTCAAGAAAATCGAAACAAACCTTAAGGTATCAATCTGACAGACGAACTAAGTGTGACATCCAGAAAATTTGTATCTCGAGTGAAGAGGATAAACATTGCTTCTAGATTGTTGCATCACGAAGAAATATTGATTCGCTTGCTCGAAGTTCTCATATTGGTAATCATTCTTATATAAAACTATAAATTTCAAATGATTTAAATGCAGAACTGATAAACCGAAAAATCTAGAATATATTTTACCCATCAAATAATTATAAACTCCTGATGATATACCTCCAGGCAATATTACATGAAGATATGAAGAATTTGTTAGAATTTTAAGCGATGACAGTGAATATTTCCATAAAGTTTTGATAGCATATTATTTAGAAACAACATATTATTTAGAAATCTCCTCCCATAGATTTATTGTTGCCTCTTATGTCCTGTAAGGTCTTATCAAGAGCTTCCATTGCGCTTCTACGTGACATGGTGTGTTCATCCCAAACGATCAGGTGGCATTCGCACAACCCTTCTGCTGAACCTGAACCGTTGCTTATGCAACAAATTGGACTGTCATTTGTAACCCAGGTTTAGCGGTAATTTAAAAGCAAAATGAACTGATCGTATTCCTGGGAGAACGGTGACAGCAACTGCAATTCCATTTTGTTGCCTTACCTTGCAGGGAAGCAATGTTGTTACAAATGTCTTACTTGTACCACCAGAAGCATCAAGAAAGAAAATTCCTCCGCTTTTTTCTCTGACTGATGAAATAATTTTATTCAAGGTATTTGGACTAAACCCGGAAACATGCGGTTGGAAAGCAAACTTCTTACAACATAGAATATTTTGCCACGTATCAATAATAGTTTGAACGGCGTATTTTCAAAAAGATGTCGTGTCTAATCATCCTATTTGGGCAGGTCATAACAAAGTAAATACTGCAAAGTATAAATGAGATATTTATCGGACTGTTGCCGGTGGTGTTGAGAAGTGGAGACAAGTTTGAGTAAAGCAAAATTTGAAGGAAATATATATGTGTGTGTGTGTGTACATATACATATACATACATACATACATATATATATATATATATATATATATATATATA
>NC_068985.1:117183515-117186027 GCF_001194135.2 Octopus bimaculoides
ATATACATACATACATACATACATACATACATACATACATACATACATACATACATACATACATGCATAATGTTTGTCGCTGAAATGCCAACATGAAACCGTGACACCGCGTGACCTTTCTTGAAAAACTGTACTCCCATTCAAATTTCCCTTGTCTTTGAATTAATATCACGCTTCGAAACTCAGAGTAACAACATATTTGAATCAAAATGTTCTGACCCATATATATATACATATATATACGACAGATTTCTTTGAATTTTCGTCTCACAAATTCAATCAGAAATATTTGGTCGTGTCGAGTTTATAGTCGCAGACACTTTTCTAAGGTATCATGCAGTGAGACTGAACCAGGAAATATGTGGTTTTGAAACTAGCTTCTTACCACACTGCCACGCCTGCATTGTTGTAAACTATACTTTGAAATTTCGTTTTGATCTGCTGACTGGTTGAATCAACTATTATGTTTTTATTGAGGTTGTCATCAAACCAAATAAAAGTATTTTAGCTGCATCTCATTCCCTCTCATGCAGATGTACATCATGAGTGAGTATATAGAGATAAACAGCAGTACTTTTACGTCTGTGTATGACATATCCGTCCTCTTTTCACCTGCATAAATACACATATGTGCCCCGTTCATACACTTAAATGCAAATGTGTAGTGGATAAATTTAATGTGTACGCATAAACATACACACATCTCATGCAATTACATTTAGAATATAAATAAACCCACAGATTATCCTATACAAATTTTAATGCAAGCTAATTGCTTTTCAAAATTTAATTCTTTTATTATTTCAAATTAAAAAATACTGAATACTTTAAAATATTGAGATCTGTAGCACGTATTTTATCCTAAAAATGATTCTATATTGGAGTTTGTCCTACAAATTCTATTGTTTTGTAATATAATATATTTAAAATAAACTGCGATCTATATCTTTTATATAAAAAATTATACTATATTTGAACTTACTTTATAATTCTAATTATTTTTCAAAAATATTTTTATAACATTCTTCTATGGAACGGTAATTGGATAAAAATAGTTTCAATAAAATGTCGTTCAGTAAAAGGCTGATTCTATAAATATATCGGTTCCTTTTTTTTGCCTGTGGACTGAGATCTGCGTCTTTATTTTTCTTAAACAGCTTTAGTTGTCTCTTGACCGAATCAGTGTTCAGCAATTTATAATGTCTGATAACGTATGTAAGTGATAGTTCACCAGTGTTTGAAAGATACCCGCTCAGTTTAAGAAATGTGAGCGATAAGGTGAATTAAACCAGATAACTATTCTATTTCTAAAACATTGATATATCGTGCGGATTGCTCTACGGAATGTATTTCTTCCTTAATAAAATAAGCTACCACTCTCTTATAGCGTGGAGGAACATAGTTAAATATTTCTATTTTTTCCGATATTTTTAACATTTGTCAGTTAATATATTCCATAAATCACTGTAGGATTGTTTGCAGATGATGTGTGCTTCAGTTTATGTCTCGCTGCATTTCTTGATTTACACAAGAAGTAATGTTTTCTTTATGTCTTGCGAGGCTGGAAAGAATAAACCATACATATATAATAATCAAGAACTCGCACTAAAATATCTTTAATATTATAAATATCTCCATCCCGTTTACCTAATATTACCATAAAGGATACGCGGAAAACTTTCAAAAGACAGGGGTCTGAAATTAAAAGAAACAAGATGTTTGACTTGTAATTTCATGGGGTTTGGTTTGAGCACAATATGTGTAAACTGAGTTGTGTTATTGTATTGGTTGATGACTGTGCAGGAGATAACGATGAACGTCTTTTGGGAGTGATTTTATCTCATCAGTCCATCATAATCTATTCATGTCTACATTGGTCAAATGATGATATATTTTAAATATCACGGAAGTTTGCTTCATAACCACGAGGCCTCGGTTTCTATCCTGCAATATATTGGCATATTGTATGATGCAGATTCAGTATGAACTTTTTAACTGCATCCGGTATTGTGATCTTGGTTCAGGATTTCTTGCATTTTGAGGAGTGTGGAATCCCTTTATTGCTATTATTGTTGCTAAGCCTACTCTGATCCGAAGTCAAGATCCCAACTATTATTTAAGTAGCATGTAAATAGAGGTCAGCAATGAATATCGGATTAAACAGCCCTAGATCAAATTACAAGTTGCAACTGAAAAAGACCTAGCTCCTGGTCACCACCCATGCTAGCGATAGGTTGATATCTTGAGATGCATTACGATGGATGTGAGCTATTTTGGCAGATAAACTCTTGAGTCAATGGCCGTTACATATACGTTTAGGCACACATATAAACATATGTGAATGAATATACATACATATATACATATATAAACAAATATGTGCACGTATATGTCTATATGTGTACATATACATACATATATATTTCTGTTGAAGATCGCAGGCTCGAAATGTAAAAGACTTTCTCACCTTCCCGAGCGTCAAACAATTATGCCTGTTTGTTGTTTATACAAC
>NC_068985.1:117186037-117188488 GCF_001194135.2 Octopus bimaculoides
ATATATATGAATGTATATATAGACATACATATATATATATATACTTAGATATACACACGGCTAAATATACTAATTTCTCCACATATCGGTTACACTCATAGATATTAAAAAATCAGAGAATACGGACATTGGTACTGCGACATGCACACTTAGACGAGTTACGAGTAGTTAAAAATGCATAAATTATAACACAAAAAATCACGCATACACACGAAAATGTAGGAAACCTTAAAGCTGTTTCGCATTCAGGAAAAGTAACATAAAAGCATGCACGAAGCAAGAGTTATGACATAACATGACACAAAGGAGAATTGAAAAGTAACCGAAGTAATTATTTAGTTGTCAGGATCGAAAGCAGCGTGAAATATACTAATTTCAACCAAATCACCAGATGCTGCGACAAGAGTCCATCGTAGAATCACTAAATATCACATGACGCAGATTAAAAATTTCTTTTAGATATCCTTAATTGTAAAGTTCGTGTGTTCATCTGAAGAAAACGGTGGGGATTATGATAAAAGATAATCATTAATCATTTTTTATGATAAAAGATAATCATTAATCAATTTTTATGATAAAAGATAATCATTAATCAATTAAAAAATTCGTTAGAAACTGCTGTAATGAATTGACACAGTTTGTTATTTATTTATTTATAACTCACCTCTCCCGGAACATGTCCTCGCGTGTTCCGAAGCATTTTATGGACCGTATATTTAATAAAATCAATGTTTCTGAATTAGCCCAATAGCTGGTGATATACTCAGTTAATTGTATACAAAACATGGATATCCTTCTGCAGTACTTAATTTACCGACCCAAAAGGATGAAATGAAAGTCCATCATGGCGGAATCTGAACTCAGAACAACAACAACAACAAAAAAAAGAGAAGAAATACTGCGAATCATTTTGCCCGGCGCGGAAACGATGCTGCTAGATCCCAACCTTTCTCAGTTCTGGTAACCATTATTTCCAAAGAAATGTGAGCCTCCGATGCAGCGTATTAAACATTCTAATTAGAATACGCTCGGCTCTTCCATCTTGACAAACATTGATTACATAATAACAACAACAACAACAACAACAATAATAATAACAACAACAACAATAATAATAATAATAATAATAATAATAATAATAATAATAATAATAATAATAATGATGATGATGATGAAGGACGATGCTGATGATCATGATGATGATGATGATGATCATAATGATCATGATCATGATCATGATGATCCTTTCTACTATAGGCAGAAGGCCTGAAATTTGGGAGAAGGGAAATAGTCGATTACATCGACCCCGAAAGGATGAAGGGCAAAGTCGATCTCGGTGGAATTTGAAATCAAAACGTAAAGACAGACGAAACACAGCTAAGCATTTTGCCCAGCGTGCTAACGACTTTGTTAGTTCGCTGCCTTAAGAACAAGAAGAAGAAGAAGAAGAAGAAGAAGAAGAAGAAGAAGAAGAAGAAGAAGAAGAAGAAGTTTTGAGGGAAGAGAGCAGTCGATTACCACTAATAATAATAATTATTTCTATTATTATCGTTTTGTTTTTCTTTCTTCAAATTTTCTTCCATTTCTCGCCGAGTGTTTTCCGTACATCTAGGGCGGAGAAGCTCATTGTATGCATTCCCAGTTTACACACGCAAATTCACAAGAAAAATATGTATATAGAAAAAATTAATAAATATACAAATTCATGAATGGATATTGTTTTTACAGCGATAATGCTCTTCTCAGTACATGAGTCATTTCATCATTAGTATCATTATTATTACTATTATTTAATTTATTTGCAACAAGGGCGAAAGATGAAGGGGGCAATACAAAGACAGATATAAAATGTGGAGGCTTCCATATAATGAATGAAACAAAAAGAAGAAAGCAAGTAAAAATAACAATTATAATAATAAATGTTTTGCAAACAGCTTGCACATGCAAGTGCTACCAGTCGAGAGCTCCGCATACCGGAAGCCAGCAAGTGTATGGGGTCATCAGGAAAGAATGCGCGCCGTTTCGGGGTCTATCTCAATGTGTACCATCGCTCATCGCTCATAGCCATCGGTCATAGCCTTTTCCACTGTCATTTAGATATCGGTCACGGTGGTATCTACTTCACGATGTGTTAGGCATAACGATGAAAACAGTCGCCTCACATTGTAGTAGTAGTAGTAGTAGTAGTAGTAGTAGTAGTAGTAGTAGTAGTAGTAGTAGTAGTAGTAATAGTAGTAGTAGTAGTAGAAGTAAAGATGATGAGGATAGCAATGAATATCACGATGATGAACACGGTGATTGTGATAAACCAGATAGAACGAAAGTAAAATGAAGGGAGAAAACCTGTATATGTATATATATATATATCGTATCATATATTAGTATACACACATATATTTCGACAATCAGCGGCTCACAAACAAATGGGCATACGTACAAAAATTGAGAGAT
>NC_068985.1:117188498-117189007 GCF_001194135.2 Octopus bimaculoides
ATATATATATATATATATATATATATATATCGATAGCTAGGTAGATGGACGCGTGTACGTATGTATGGATTTTTCCACTTTTTCAAGATTAATGGACTCTAAAATTGGAAATGAAGAGAAGGAAAGCAATTTGAAGTATAAAGCCGAAAACGAAAGCTATATGAGAAAAAAAAATAGCAAAAATGAAATCTTTATCGAAAAACAACAGCTAAAGCCAGAAAACGAATAATAATAATATTGATAATAATAACAATAATAATAACAATAATAATAAAAATAATAACAACAACAACGTCAGCAACAACGATGTTGTTGGTTGTTCTGACTACGATGACGATGTCATTGACGGTGATGACGATGACCGTTCATAAGGTATTTTAAATCAAAATACTTTCATATGTAACACACTTATATCCATATATGTATATATGTGTGTGTGTGTGTGTGTATGAATGAGAGAGAGGGAGAAACATATATGTGTAAGTACAAATATATATACACGTATATAT
>NC_068985.1:117189731-117190788 GCF_001194135.2 Octopus bimaculoides
TGTGTGTGTGTGTGTGTGTGTGTGTGTGTTTACACGTGGAGCGTATATGCAATAATATCAATGACTTGGTCATCCTCATCATCATCATCATCATCATCATCATCATCATCATCATCATCATCATCATCATCATCATCATCATGATAACGGCGATGACGGCAGCAATGAGGATAATAATGATGATTGTGATGACTTCGTTACTTATTTCGAAGGATTTGACAGTATTTTCTCCATATCATTCATTATATATATATTTATATGTGTTTGTGTATGTGTCTGTAAATATATATATATATATATATATATATATATTTATACACATATATATAATCATAGTGGAGTGATAGGTGTGCTTCTGTATCAATACACACACACACACACACACACATATATATACACACACATAGCTTTCTGTATTTGTGTGTGGGTATTTTCAAGTGTGTGTGCATGTGTGTGTGTATGTATGTGCGCGTCTATTTCCATGTATGGATCCTCGGGATTCAACGTGAACCACTGCTGCGAGTAACAACTTTCTTCACACAACACCTTAAAATTAAGTTTATGATGAGTGCATCGGCACTAAAACCCCTGCCCTTATGTCCTAGTGGCCCCTGCATTAATAACAATTTAAACACATCATTTTATTTGTTGTAATCATCTTCTCTTTTGTGACGAATGTTACCCAAATCGATATGGATTCGTGAGCATCTGTGCTTTTATCTCACTCTCTCTCTCTCTCTTAATCTAAACTAAGGATTTGATAAAAAAAAATGGGGAGTTTTTGGAGCACGATGTTGGGTTCTATCAAAAACTCCCCATTATCTATCTATCTATCTATCTATCTATCTATCTATCTATCTATCTCCCTCACTATCTAAGTATTTATCTATCTACCTATCTGTCAATCTATCTATATACTACACACATACACACGCATATAATACATACTTGCATTCATATATACCATTATACACACAGAGAAAGAAAAATCAAGATTTAAAAATACACATACATATCTGTGCATGCACATATGCATATATATATATATATATATATA
>NC_068985.1:117191261-117194245 GCF_001194135.2 Octopus bimaculoides
TATATATATATATATATATATATGTATATATATATATATGTTTGTGTGTGTATACGTACATATATATGTGTGTGCGTTTGCGCACACCCATACAAACGTATATATATACATCTCATGTGTTTATGATTCATTTCTGCATCTTTGGAAACCTTTATCTTCAAAGACTTCATTTGAAAGCCGGAGAATTTATTACATAGTAGTGGGCGAGTGAAAATAAGAAATTAAAAAGACTTATAAAATTATAGAAAGATATATAAAAAGTAGTAGGGAGAAATTAATTGTGAAACAAACGGACTGAGGAAGGAGAGAAAAACAGAAGGACAAAGAAGCGGTTTATGATAAGAATAAACTGATTCACTGAGATTGAAGTAAAACGAATGAAGTTATAAAATACTGGACTGTAGTGGCAAAGGCATGTATAATTCCATCTCTTTGTAGATTTTCATTTGACAATATTTTTATACTTCATTACTTACGTGCTACGCACACGTCATATATAAACGCATAAACACATAACTTACGTGTTGCTTTGAATGCACCTGCATATATAAAGAAATGCATATACATATGCACATATCCACACTCGTGTACATATATATATATATATATATATATATATATGGGAGAATGTACGAAAAAACAACAACAGACGAGGACAGGTGGTTATATATATATATAGAGAGAGAGAGAGAGGGGGGAGAGGGAGAGAGAGGGAGAGAGAGGGAAAGAGAGGAAGAGAAAGAGGGTAGGAAAGAAAGAGTGAGTTGCAATAAGTATATATATTTTTGTGTATATACATATATTTACATATCTTGTGAATACATAAATAATTATATATATATATATATATATATAAGCGTGTAAATACTTGTGTGTGTTTCAGTGTTGCTCGTGTACTTTTATGCGTTAAACGGTGATATACTTATGGGCATGCGCAAAAATAAATCTCAATTATAGAAAACTTCTCTCTAATCATACTAAAGAATATTAAACTACGGTAAAAATTCTTGACTCCTCCTAAACAAAAGGCAGATAATGCACAATGCACGTTAAAGTACAGAACTGGCAGAATCCTTAATGTTTAGCGCAATTAACGTTCAGCTCATATGTTCTGAGTTCAAATTTCCCGATAGTCATATTTGCCTTTTATCTTTTCTGCGTAGACAAAATATGTACGAGTTGACGACTGGGGCAAGTAATTCGACTAGCCTCCTTTCTTTAAATTTGAATTCATTTACAGGCTTAAAGGGAAATTTGAAATTCGTATACATAGGGAATAACTATGGCTGTTTTTTAGACTGATTTCTGCCCCACCAGTGTGTTATAGCTACCATCCATTCAACATGAAGGGTTCTAACGTCGAACCTTCACAGTCGATTCAGATGCTGGGTTTCACTATCATGAAATATTTCTCCAGCGGTAGCACATACTTATTATAACCAAAATCGAATACCAAATGCTACCCTTCTCCTCAGGGCCAGAAAATATTTCAGCTCTGAGGAGTACAGTGAAGTACTGCTCAAGCAAATGCGACAGTACCGCCGTTATGCATACTGACTTCCTACATCACATTCAGAGAAGGTCCATTTTGAGTTCAATTACTAACTACCACCTTCAAGCCTGTGGACCAGGTGCTCGTAATTTATGCGCCATCGCATAAGAGACCGATAGATGTACCACACTTAAAAACATAATCCTGGTCGATCCGTTCTATTAAAACTTGTCAAGGCAGTGCTCCTGCATAGCCATAATTTAATGACTGAAACATGCAAAACAAAACCCCAGAAAGGATATGACTAATATTGGTTTCAAATTCTGGCAAAGGGCTAGCAAGTTCGGAAGAGGGGAGCCACTCGATGAGATCAACCCTAACGCACAATTTGTACTTATTTTATCGTCCCCGGAAAGATGAGAGACAAAGTCGGCCTTGGCGGAATTTGAACCCAGAACGTAAAGACAGGCGAAATGCCGCTCAGCAAAGGTATGTCTTATATTGAAATATTTTTCTGCATTTCTCACACCATCTTATGACAATTTCCTTTGGATTCGGAAAACTTAACACAGAAAATATATATTGTGTTGTTTCAAACAACTGAAGAAATCTGTAGGTAAATTTAATTACCTGATCTGAAAGGAATCAATAACTTTATCAGGTTTACACATATTTTTTCGCAAATAACAGTGAAGAAGGAAATTAAACAAACTTTTCGAATATTATTTATTTTCATAAACGCTTGCAAGTATTTTATGTGGTTAGCTTCATGAAGCACATCAGCCTATAGATGAAACGAAATTTCTGAAACAGCTTGTTTATAATTACAGGGAGGATATACACTAAGCGTTGATTTTTCTTTAAAATTAACATATTTATCGCAGTGAAGGCACATGGCTTTGTGGTTAACGTATTTAATTCACGATCATTAAGTCACTGCTTCGATTCTCACTTCAGTCCCTGCGTCATATCCTACATCAAAGTACATTGCAGCTGTCCGCTAATCATAGAATGAGTAAGGGAAGCTATACTCTCGTAGGTTTCATGTCCATTTTGGATGTGGCTGTGAGTTAACACTGCGATGGACTGGCGTCTCGTTTACTAAGGAATCATGTAGTCTCAGGCGAATTAATAATCCGAAACTCCAAATAAAGACCGACATCATGAACCCGTAGGTTTAAAGCAACCTATTGTAGAAACAGATTCGAAAATGTAATATTTATTTCTTAAAATGTTTTCTTTTTTTTTTAAGTAGAAAAGAGAAACGAATACATAAATTGCTTCCAGCAGAGCTTGATTCAATGACAGAGATGGAGCGTGTGCGCGCGCATGAGCATGCGTATGCATACGTGTGTATTTGTATGTAATTCTTCGTATGTTTGTATGCGTATGCATGTACGTATATTAGGATTTAATTTCAGAATACCAAAAGCTTATGTTTAGATCTAACTATATCATTTATGCTTTCAAGAAGTCCTAGCTATATTCTCCC
>NC_068985.1:117194255-117197866 GCF_001194135.2 Octopus bimaculoides
CATACATACATACATAAATACAGACATACATACATACTTAGAAAGATAGATAGATAGATAGATACATACATACATACATACATACATACATACATGTGTGTGTGTATGTATATACATTCACACACATGTATACATTTTTATACATACATACATACATATATATATATATACACACACACACAAATGCTTGTGCATGTGCATGCATGTAGGCATGTGCATATCTATATATTTCTGTGCGTGGTATGTTTTCAAATATAGTGGCTGTTTCAACCGTAATTTTTACTTTATATTATAGATATGTGTGCACATCACCTTTATTTTTTACTCGACATCAATCTCATGTTCCTTAGAGTTATCTCTCTATATAATTATATAATTATTTTCGTCAGAAATGCAACACTCCACCATTTAATGGTTTTTTTTCTCTTCATCTATATATCTATGTTTTCAAATATATCGATGTTATGTAGGCAAGATAAAATACAGTAACGCTTGTTGTTTGTTTTCAAATAAATTTCTTTTGATTATACCTGTTTATTGTGTACATGGAATCATACATATTTGTTGAAATGTATGCTTACACTCAAAGTGTGTTCGACAGAATAAAAGTAAATTTACTTATCTAATCTATGTTGCTTTTGATTCGAGTATTCTTCCTCTGTTTGTATGTGGTTTGTCAGATAAATTTGTTCACTTTTCCTTGCTTTGGCATTCCATCGTCATAGTCTGAAAATAGATAAAATGTGTTGCAATTTGAAAAACGATAGACAAAAGTTGTAGAGGACAAATAGGCTTAGATAAGAAAAAAATCAAACATTGATATTTTCGTGCTAATTCAAATAATATTACTAAGGATTAACATAAATGACACAAAACGAATGATTTCTCTGATAATCAAATATTTCATTGGTAAATATTTTATCTCTCGTTGCATGATGATCCAACGGTGAAACGATTTGAACTAAAAAGAGGGAGGTTGTGTGTTACCAAAGCAGGAGTTTAAATAGATTTTTAGTAGTTTGACCTAACAGTCTTTGATAATCATCTTTAAATTATATCATCCTGTATTCACATATAAATATTTGATATGTAAAGAAGTACGGAAATAAGTTGACCGAATCGTTAGTACACCGGGCAAAGTGCTTTGCGACATTCCGTCCGATTTTCGTTTTGAGTTCAAACACCAACGGTGTCGACTATATCTTTAATCCTTTCGGTTTCGATAAAATAAGCATCAGTTGAACACAGGGATCGATGTAATCGACTTACACCACCCTCTCAAATTTTGAAGCAAATATATGTTCGAGTGAGTGCTGAAAATTCCTGGCCTTAAGGGTATCTGAAACAGCCTGGTTGAAGGCCCTACCTTCCGAGTACTTTTATAGGGCTTAGAAAATAGGAGGACTGTGGCAATAGGTTTGTGAATCTGAATAAAATCATAATTAACTGATCCTCCTGTATTTTCATCAAATTTGTCTCTTACCCCAATTTTGCAGAGCTTCTTGTATAGGTGTACTGTCTGAAATATTAAACAAATGAAGGAATTTGGCTGGAGTCTCTTTGATCATACATCTAACAATGGTTCAAATTTTGCACAATGTCAGCAATTTCATGGAAGTTGATTTCATCGACCCCAATATTCAACCGGTCCCTATGCTATTAACCCCTGTAAAGTTAAAAGGCAAAGGCAGTTTCAGCAGGATTTGAACTCAAAACATAAAGAGACAGAAGAAATGCTACAGGGCATTTTGTCCGCTGAGCAAAATGCCTTGTGGCAGTTCTCCCGGCTTTTTACGTGTAAGAACGCACTTTACATGTAATAATGTTAATGTGGCGGCAGCTCTGTAGATTTGGCAAGAGGTACGGAAGTGAAATTTTACCTTGATGAAAAATGTCTGTGGCCAAAGTCATGTTGTCTCCATTGTTCTAGAGTGGATTAGTGGGGGATGCCATACAGACTGTGAGGAAAGCCATGCAAGATTCCAAGGAATTCTTCTCCATCAACAAATGTACCAATTCATACATTTACGATCTTGTATCTGTTATCTTTTACGTTTTACTTGTGTCAGACATTGGGCTGCAGCCATGCTGGGGTACCACATTGAAGATTTTAGTTGAACAATCGACCACCATACTTATATTTTGAATCCGGTCCTGTTTCTATCGGCTTCTTTTGTAACCGCTAATTTACAGGGACTTTAACAAACCAAACTCTGTTGTTAGGTGGTGAGTAGTGGGGAGAAACACAAAATTAACATGCACACACATACATACAAGCACATATACAAATGAGTGGCTTCCATTCAGTTTCCGTCAACCAAATTCACTTAGAAGGCATGGCGGGCTGGTAGGGGCAATAGCAGAAGACACTTACCCAAGGTACCGCACAGTGGGACTAAATCTGAAGACTTGTGGTGGCAGAGCAAGCTTCTTAACCTCAGAATCATGCATGTATGTTTAATATATCTAATTACTTTAGCAATACTTCTACAAGTATAGTGCAGGCCATAATTTGACGATACACAATGGATGTAAATGCAATGTTGTGACTTCTATTTATATATGTAGTGACTGGTATTTTATAGTGAGAGCATGTTTAAAAGGTTTATTATAGAACATTGTACAAGGTTGCTATGGGCTATGCGTCAGGCATATCTGTGAAGTTATGTAGAAGTGAAGCTTTATATCGCATTCCTACAAATGAGCTTTGCTGCTACTTAAGCACATTTTGAGGACATCAGCAGTAATAGAATGTAAATCGGAAAGGAGCAAACTGAAAGGTAATAGGATGCAATAATGCAGTTACAGAGCGGCTTTCATTCCATGATACTAGTTATTATCTGCTTGATCAGGAACTAACATCATAATGACATTGCTAAATATTTCTTTTCAGGAAGGAAATGATGCAGTAAGAAAATATGAGTAAGATAGTAAAACGTTCCCTTATACTCCAGTAAATAATATTAGACTTATCGAAAGCGGCGAACAAAATGCTAAACAGCATTCCGTCCATTTTTACTTTTGAGGAGGTGAGCTGGCAAAATCGATGGCACACTGAGAAAAATGCTTAGCGGCATTTCGTTAGTATTTACATTCTAAGTTCAAATTTCGCCAAGGTAAACTTAGCTTTTCACTTCTTCAGAGTCGATTAAATAAGCGACAGTTGAATACTGAGGTTGATATAATAGTCTTATCCCTCCCTGAAATTGCTGGCCTTGTGCCAAATTATGGCACCGATATTGGACATACCAAGCAAAAGAGAACAGATATCTTATCTTTTATGTGATGCAGTCATTGGACTGCGTCAATGCTCAGGTACTGCCTTGAAGAATTTCATTAAACGAGTCGACCGAACTACAGATTATTTTAAAGTCTGATGCTTGTCCTATTTGTTTTCTTTTACTGAGCTCCGATGTTACAGGGACGTTAAAACCAACACCGGTTGGGTTGTCAAGTGATGGCAGGGGAGCAATCTCAAACTTTAACACAAAGACGCAGATATATATATGCTTATCTGTGAGCGCACATACACATACAGATGCATTTATATATATATATATATATATATAAATATATATACATACATATATATATATATATATATATATATA
>NC_068985.1:117198026-117201878 GCF_001194135.2 Octopus bimaculoides
ATATATATATATATATATATATACATATATACACATACATATATATGGGCTCCCATACGGCTTCCGTCAACCAAATTCACTCAAAAAGCAATGTGAGGTGTATTGTCACAATTGAAAGTACTTGCCCAAAGCGCTGCACAGCGGGGCTGAACGCGATGGCACGTAGTTGTAAAGCAATCCTCTTAATCACATAGCCATACGTATATCGGTCGATTAGCTTTTTGTTATGAAGTATATAGAAACAGATTCTATACAATTAGACTGTGTTTCTGAGCTGAGGTGGGCGTAACGCCAAATGCTTTTCTCTATATTACTTGCTATTTTTTGCCCTGAATCAATCATAGGTTTGCCTCATCTAAATGAGGCGGAATGTCAATCCGTATTTCAAGAAATAATTTCTTGTATTACAGAGGAAGGCCCAAAATTCAGCACAATGTTTCGTATCCAAACATGAATTTCCCAAATTTTATATACTATCTCCGTAATATATATATATATAAAGAGAGGGACAGACAGACAGACAGACAGACAGACAGACAGACAGACAGACAGACAGGGAACGAGGAAGAGACTGAGAGAGAGTTAACAGATGAGATCTGGAGATGCTTAATACAGAAAACATGAACTATTTATGGAGGTCCACGGAGTAAAGACCGGCTATAAGTGGAATCCATGTGAGCTGGATTTGATATATAAAATATACGTACATACATATACACATGTAAGTATATATAGGGATATATATAGAGAGAGAGAGAAACACAACTGAAAATGAAGATGAACACGCGTGTATAAGCATTTAGATATTTCTATATTTATGGAACAGGTTTACATGGAACAGAAACAATACAGAAAACTAGGGGGAGAGGGCATAGTATCTTAGGTCCGGCAGTTCTTTCTAGGGCTTGGAATTACGTAATATTTGTAACGTTGGGAGATGGAGTGTACAAAAAGTCAAGAATATGCAAGTAATAATGGATGCATAAAAACATTACCGTAAAGCTACTCTCCGTTTTGCGGGTGTAAAGATTGGCAACTAGAGGTTCAGGTCAGGATTCGAGAGAATTTAAGGATAGAAAGTATGGAGAAGGCAAATAGAGGTTGGTTGAAGGTGAATGAAGGTGGGACACTAGGGAGAGGATAATGTTGAAGCAGAGGAGGGGTAAGAAGAGATAGGAGAAACAGAGCAGGGAGAGGGGATGGGTGAGCAGGGGATTTGAGAGAAGTAGATGTGGTGAGACGAAAGATGAGTGAAAAAGAGGTGGAGTCTACAATATTGTGAAGAGTGACGTTGTTGCTGGGTCTCTTGACAATAGACGTTATTAATCGGGGATTGTAGGACTGATAGAAAGAAGTGATTCATCGCTGGTAACACATTCAGTAGCTGGTATGCCGTACTTAATGCTTAAATCTGCCAATTCGCGTATGTCTTTTCGGCTATACAAGATTGAACCAGCTTCCAACCCGCATTAAGTAACTGAGATTTTCCTTCAAAACTGGAAATTGAATACTGTGGACAAAATAACATGTATGGATGTGTGTTGAATCGTGTTTGTTCATTAAATGATGAAATTGTGAACTCTCTTCAAGAAATATCTCAGGCTTTCAAGAATCGTGAAATGTGAATTTTGCCTAACAGAGATACGAATACGGAAAACATGAAGCTTACAGTGTATAGGGCGTGTGTACATTCATCTATTTTCTACACGTTTGAGACATTGCATTATGTAGGAAGCAACTCCAATTGCTAAAGCGAAATCATAAGTGGTGTTTACGCTCTCTACTAAAATTCAAATGGGTGAACAAGATACCGAATACAAAAGTACTTGTGCGTGTTGGTGTGAATGTCATTGAAACTGAAATTCATCGACAAAGATTTGGTCATCTGATAAGGGAATTTGGTCAAAGCATGCCTAATACAACTAAACATACCTTTCGAAGATTTAATACGTAGCTCACTAAAGAACTTTGAGTTGACACATGTAAACCGGAAGAGTGATGCAAAGGATCGGCCAAACTGGAGTAAAATCCGAGAAGGTTCTGCTTTGTTTCACAATATCAAGCTGAAATATGCAGTGACAAAGAAAGAGGCAACTGAAAGGTTTACTTGTGGCCAGTGATACCATATTTTGTCCTTCTGAAGCTGGACTAGTAATTAGAAACGGAAGCGCTTACTGAGGTCTCCTACTGAATATTCATAGTTACAGTCTGTTGAAATTATCGCTGTGTTTGTAATAAGATGTACAGAAGAAAATATGAGTTGACAAAGCACATGAAATGTCATAATAATGTCACAGGTTTAAGCAGTCTTCGTAATTAAATCAAGCATTTTCATGTCGTCTGTCTGGAAAAAAACATTTGTAACTCACTTCCTGCTCGAAAGATCTATTTCCGTTCACATAACATATTGACTCCCTCTAACCATATTGTAGTAATTTTCTAAAGAGTAAATATTTTACTTTATAAAATTGTCTTCTCAATGGTTCAGAATCAAACTTATATACAAACTGTTGCATATTTATTAATTTTTATAGGTAAATAATTTTTGATTTATTTATTTTAATTCTTTATGTTTATTTCAACATTTTATTCTATTCTATTTCTATATAACAATAATTAAACTGCAAATATCATTGAAGTCGCTAATTTATACTACATTAGTGACTTTTCATGTATTACTCATTCGTTTGTGTATTGTTTTAACTAGTTTAGTGCTAATGGAATATGTACTCTGTCATTACTAATTTAGAAAAGTCTTACTCGACTAACGAGTCGACAGACATATCCTATCATACCATGCGTGTATGTGTCTCCAAATTGTGGGAGTGGAGCAGGTAAAATTCAGACTACATATGTTTCCTAGCTAGGAAATACTCCGATGTAATAATTATCAAACGAGAAGTATATAGCTAGCTACTCGTCAGGGGCGTTATATTAATTATATGAAGGTTACATTGTCGTTAAAAATTCCCAATTTAACTCGTCGAAGGTATAATGTGAAATAAGTGGTGAAACCGGAAGAACAGAGTAAAAAAATATGAACTGATTTATTAGTACATATACTGATCCCCAAATATATCACTGTCAGTGACATTGAGATTGCTGGGCTTGTAATTCTGAGAAGGCTTCGAATGGGCAAAATTGGAGTTCGTTCCTTTTTCTCCATAACAGCAGGTGCCGTTGAAATAGATTTTACCGACAATCTGGGCACTCTCAGTATCTGTCTTTGTGTTTAATCATTTTGCCTTTTAGCATTTCCAGTTTGTCTTTTTTCTTTCTTCAGAACAACACTTTTCCTACCTGCATGCGTATTTCCCCATCTCAGTTATTCACTAAAGTTCTGTTTTGACTGTTATCATTACAGACTTTGGCTACTTTTCAGTACTGTTTTAGGACGGGGTGGCGTATTCTTTTTTTTTCTACTCTAGCCACAAGGCACGAAATTTTTGGGGAGGGGACCAGTCGATTACATCCACCCCAGTGCGCAACTGGTACTTAATTTATCGACACCGAAAGGGTGAAAGGCAAAGTCGACCTCGGCGAAATTTAAGCTCAGACCGTAAAAATTAGGACAGGTATTGACAGGCATAAAGGATCAGGCATGCTCATACGCACATGCATATATATATAAAGACAAGCACATACACGCATTTATATGTACCTATGCATATTCATTTGCAAATGTATACACATGTGCACACGTATATGTATACATGCATGTATATATTTATATCAAGTCTTTCATCATGTCTACAGTTAAACTATTGTACTTCATAGTGGTTATGTTTCAATTTAATACTTCAGTCAATTTCGTTAGAAGATAGTTGATGATTTGTAGGTGGAGCTGTTTAA
>NC_068985.1:117203385-117205084 GCF_001194135.2 Octopus bimaculoides
ATATATATATATATATATATATATATATATATATATATATATATATATACATATGCGTATATATACTTGCGTGTGTGTAAATGTGTGCGTGTCTGTGTCTGTGTTTCTATAAATATAGGTTGGTATGTCTGTAATTATATTTATTATATTTGTCTATGTATTCTATATGCATACGTATATGTATGGATGTATTCAATCGAACATGCCAGAATGCGTATACATGTATGTATATATTTATGTATGTTCCTGTGTATTCAGTCTGTATTTATTAGAATTTGTGTTTACATGGTACTCTACACCTCTACTATTTAGTATATGATGTTGGCAGGCAATTGGCAGAGTTGCTAGTGCGCAATATGGATTGCTTTGCATTAGTTGCAATGGGTCTTCACGAACTGGTTTCAGATCCTGTTCAAGTCAACTCTAGTTGTCATCCCGTAGCTCTCGACTAAACAAACCATCGCAGAATTTGTGGAATACATTCTTTTTCTCTCATTGTTTATTTTCTGTCTCTTTGTCCGCGTGACTTTCTGTTAACAATCTACTATGACCTTAAGTGAGATGTTTTCTCTCCGGTCTAAAAATATGCCTAAGACACGTTGTATATAACGTCCGCGCCCAACGATTCTGACAAGGCCAAAGTAATTCAAGGTTATATGTCATGCTAGATTAAGTTGGATTTTTTCCGTTTCAAATGATAATCCTTATGGTATTAGAACATTTAAATACAAAGAAACCTGAAAGAAAAGAAATAAGAAAGAAAAGGAACAAAAAGTGGAGCTAAAGCAGCGGAAGATGGAGGTGAAGGGTCATGGGTCGCATACCCCAGAACAAGTGGCGTAATGAGTCTCACGCCGTGGTATGGACCATGATGACGTTACCGCGGAGAATGGTTACCAAGTTTACAAATTTTGGGGGCAACCTATTTTCCTTAGAATTAGCCACAGAGCATTTTGATTAACAGTAACGAATGCCTTGCTTAAATCAACAAAGCAATGGTATAGAGCAAGTTTCTCTTCAATACACTTTTCCTGAAACTGTTTGATTGTAAAGATACAATCAACTGAGCCTCTGGAGGAACGAAAACCACATTGAGACACCATATTTGGAACTATGAAGGTATTTAAACGTTCTAACAGAATGCAGTAGAGTACCTCTCCATCTACAGACAAAAGTGAAATCCCACAAAAATTGCCACACAAATCCTTTGGCCCTTATTTATACAAGGTGTCTAAAATGGAATCAGTCCAGTCTTGAAGTACTTCCTCAGTTCTCCAATAGTGACAAATTAGTATATATAACAGTTCAAACATTTTGACACCCCCATATTTCAAGACCGCTACACAGATTCCATCAGACCCTGGAGACTTATTGTTATTCAGCTTATTCACAGCATGGTGAATGTCATTTAGAGTTGGTTCAAATGGCATCTCGTCTATAACTGGAAGGTGTGCGATCTATTCTGTCATCTTCATGTCAACAGATGATGGTCTATTCAAAATTGCAGAAAAATGTTCTACCCAGCGATTATGGATAGAAGCAGTATCAGTCAAAAGTAAATGTTCATTTGCTCTTCTCACTGGAGCTATTGATAATTTATGTAAGATGTTTTTGTATATAATATACATGTTATTATAATGGATGAAGGGATGATTATTGAATGGTTATTATTTTGATATTATGATATTTTTTTAATAAT
>NC_068985.1:117206149-117208022 GCF_001194135.2 Octopus bimaculoides
AAACCTGTGTCCTTTATATATATATATATATAGTTTTAGGGAAAATAACCAAGTTTCAAGAACTCATCGATGAAAATCCACTATCACATATAGAAAAATTAATAATTAAAAGCACAATAAATGAGTATAATATAAAGTATAGTAAATATCATAAGATAAATATAATAAAAAAGATTACCCGTGTTTCATAACTAATTTTCAAATAGAAAAGAAATTTAAATCGATTAAAACCAATTGAAATTATCAAAAATAAATTCTATTCAAAAATATAGCTACTCGTACATACATACATATATATATGTATGTATGTATGTATGTATATCACTTTAATATTATCGCCATAGATTCTCTGTAGAACTGACAACTGGCACTCTGATTTACAACGTTTCTCAAACAAATTCTTCTATCTAAACAAATAGATTGAAATCAAAAAAATATATAATGAGTGTATGTGTGCGTTTGTCATCCACCACTGCTTGACAACCAATGTGGCTTTTCAACCACTGCTTATCGCAGCGGTTTGTTAAAAATAGACCGATAGAATAAGGAGGGTTCCACTTACTGCGATCAACTAACAGCCTGCTCGTGAAATTAATGCGCATGTGGCTGAGCACTCCACAAACACGTGCACTCTTAACGTAGTTCTCAGGGAGATTCAACGCGACACAGAATGTATCAAACGGCTGACCCTTTACAATACAGCCTTAACTCATTTCTGTCAGCTGAGTGGACTGGAGCAACGTAAAATAAAGTACTTTGCTCAAGGACACAATGAGTCATATAAGCAGAATACTCTAACCACTAAGTCATGCACCTTCACACACACACATACACATACACACACATATACATACACACACACAGAGATTGACAGATACAGAGACACAGACAGAGGTACGATGAATTTCTTTCAGTGGAAAACACTTGCCCAATGTGCAGCACAGGAGACCGACACGTTTTTATAGATATTAACAGAACAGACACATTTGCATAAATTGTAAACGGATAGAGTTACAAAAAGCACAAACTTGATTTACACGAAATATATATTCACAGGATTGGTACATAAGTGACTTTTGATAGGTGTAATAAAATAGGTTACTGAGTGTTTTCAAACATTTGTGCCTTTGTGACGCCATGATGATCAAAAAGCTGAACCGATCTTCAACAATAAGCTCAAACCGTCCTGAAGAGGCCTTGTGACAGGTCTCGCACCAGATAGCTGAACGTGATATGGGAAGAACTCCAAATGCTTGAGGGCACTTTGGAAGAAGCAGAGAGGTTGGCACGGGACGGTCCGCGATGAAGAACACTGGTAGACCTGGTCGCCTCTATGTATGATGACGTCTCTGTGACCATTAACCTGAGATGAACATCAACCCATCAAGCAAGAGCATCAAGCAAGCAAGCAAGCAACATTTAAAAGGAGTAAAGTAAATGTCTGGGTAAGAAATTTTTCATCTGAGAATCCAAAACAGTGTTTCTCCTATAGGCACAAGTGATGAGATTTTGTAAAAGGGATCTATTCAATTATGTCGATCCCGGTGCTCGACACGTATTTACTTTATTGACATTATGTAATATGACAATGGAGAGACACCCCTTTGCTATTCATACTTCAGAGATTATGGCTTTTGGTACATTGAGGCAACGTGCAGAAGTTGAATCGATAGTGTAAACAGAGTTTGATAGGACATACATCATGTTGTAGCTTCTGTGTATAAAACCAATATTAGAATGGTTAGAGGGAGACCACATAGTAGAGTCTGATATCAATATTCTTTGATTGTACACTGTCTGCACATTCTAAAGGATATTTACATACGCAAACTCCAACATACATACATACATACATACACAAATATATGTGCAT
>NC_068985.1:117208122-117213168 GCF_001194135.2 Octopus bimaculoides
TATATATATATGTGTCTATATATGCATATAGACATGTATATATGTATGTATGTATGTATGTATGTATGTATGTATGTATGTATGCATGTATGTATGTATATGAAAATTCCCCTTGGTACAAAATATATAATTTTGCGTTATAAAAGTATTTATTTATATATCTGCCGATGTGCGTGTCTAGTTCTATGAGTTTGCGTGTGTTCAATGTACGATTTGCATATGCACATATATTAAGTTTTATTTAACATATTTCTAGACAAATCAAGCTTAAAACCCTCTCAGCAATGTAATAGACTTTGGCATCAGAATACTGTTTAATAGATATATTGGAGGCAACGATGTATATATACACGTTGCATATATACATACAAATATCCACTCAGTCGTACATACATATATACGTACATACATACAAACACACATACTTACTTACTTAATTAATTAATTACATATATACAAATTTACACGAAAAACTAGAAATATTAGATTTTTCGAAGAAAGAGCCAAAAAAACTGACACGCATTTTCCAAATCCAATCTATTAGCAGGAATGTGAAGGTTTTATAAAACATTCAAAAGATTCTGCATCTGAGATATTTTAGATGAAGAGTAGAATATGCGTGGGTATGCGCAACAACAGCTCAACCATCACACTAACTAAACCATATATTTACAAATATCGCGATCTCACACAACTAACAAAATCTTGTCGCTTTGCTAACGACCGGCTTGAGGTCTCTTCAGAAGAAGTTAAGCAAAACACAAATAAAAAAACATACATATAGTTTGAACATTTGCAAAATATTTCAGGGGTTCATCATTCGAGGTACTTTGTTGAACATATAGAAACAATCGCATACATATGCATGCGAGTGTTTGCGTGCGTGTGGGTGTTTGCGTGCGTGTGTATGTGCGTATCTGTGTCTGTGTATATATATATATATAAATATATATATATAGAGAGAGAGAGAGAGAGGGAAGGAGAGAGATAATGAGGGAGAGAGAGAATATATGTTCACGTTTAAACGTAAACAGTACTAAAACTTGCATTCTTTTCTTCTGTTGTGACAAGTACACCTGGAAGTGAATATTTAGCCATAAGTACCCACATCGACGCAACGCACACACACAAACATTTGTTGACATCATCCAACCCAGCTAACCACAAACATTGAGAGCTATTTTGCACTAGCAAACCGGCTTTCCAATTTGTTAGCTACCGCCTTGATTCTGAAAAAGAAATTGACTAAAATAACTTCCAAAGAGAATATGCATATATGCATACACACTTAAATATATGATGGCTTCAACGAAGTTGCGCGCAATGGTATCCCTTGATTGTTTTCTAAAACTTTTACAGCATGTATGTGGCTTTGCAGTCGTGGAAGGGACCTACACTTTTTCGCCAGATATGTCAACGTTGGGCGCCTTTTGCAGCAGATGTTTAGAGAGATTACCACTTACGCTTACACCTGCCTTCATCCTATCATGAAAAATTTCATTGAATGTTTTGCATTTCTGAACTTCGGCCACCCATAGTATGTAACACATATAGAGATGTAAAAAAAAATCAAGCGATGCCCGTGCCTGAAGCTTTTTAAAGTGAAGAAAGGTGTTGCACAGTGCTAATCGTGCTCTCTAAACAATGTACATCAGGTCAATCCTATTGCTACTAATAAAATATAATATTACCCAGAACAACTGTTTCATAGGGAGAGCGTCGTCAACTAAACCGGCAACCCTACCAAGACTGCTTAGTAAGATGGGTGTTTCTCGTTGGGCAACCTGAAGTTCGAAGGACAAAACTTGTCAAAGACCGGATGAACACACTAGAGTAAGCGGCCTTCCAAGAGCTGGAAGTAAGAGACGCGTGTTTGTTTAGACATCATTGGATGCAATTTTCTTTGCATCCAATTCTTCTTCTATGGTAAATTCATGTGTATGTGTATAAATATATATATAATAAAATGAGAAGAAATGCGCCCTTTTGAAGCCTAACCAGGGTCAAGGGCCCGGTTTCCCAGTTTCAGTGGCGTACATGTTCCCCAGCTGGACGTGACGCCAGTCCATCGCAGCGACTCATTTTTGCCAACTGAGTGGAATGGGGCAACGTGAAATGAAGTGTTTTGCTCAAGAACACAACGCGTCGCCCGGTCCAGGAATTGAAACCACAATCTTACGATCATGATGGTGACACCTTAACCACTAGGCCACGCGCCTCCACATAAATATATATAGTCAAATGAAATAAACGAACATTGAAAATAACAATAGCAAACAAGAGAACGTGTTCATGGAATGTATTAGATTGATGTGCAGTAAAAGGAGAGAATTTTTGACGTTTCGAGAGCATAGATCTTTGTCGGAAAGGAAAAAGAAAAAAGAGAAAAGTCCAAAGAAGGAGAAAACCCATCAGAACCACACCACACACCACATCACACCCCTCCGCACACACTAGCACTGACAACTTGCCATCACCAACACCATTATCTACACATCCACACATTACACACACATTACAGATGGTCACACACAGGCACACGTTCACATGTTAAAGTCACCAACCCCTATCCACACACACTCACTTACACACTTTCACATACACATGCTCGTGCACCTTCGTTTTGGGATCATCAAAACTTTATTATCTCCCATTCTTCCTAGTTCACCAGCCGCCATGATTGACTGCTAGCTCCAAAAGATTTTATATTTTCTGTTTATTTCTCGTGATCCTTTCTGTTCAGGAACATAGGCTCGGAACGTAAAAGATTTTCTCATCTACCGGAGCGTTAAACTAATACAGCTGTTTGTGTTTTATACACCTGTCTTCGTCCTTTGTTTTTCTATAAATTTCAACTATATATATACAGGGCTGGCCAAAAGTCACCCGACAGTAACTTGTGAACCTCAAGCCATCAGTCTTATTATTTATGATTCACCTTGCTCAGAACCTTCCATGCGTTTGAATCTGGATTCTATAGTCGAGTGTGGAATACAAGTAGTGCATGCAGGCAAGTGTCACTTTGAAGAGACGTGTTGTGTATTCTCTCAGTATGAGTGCATTACTGGAAGGACAAATTCGTATTTACTTTTTAATAAGTACGTATTTGTCAATACACCGGTGCGCTATTCCCAGAATCTACCTTGGTACCTTTACTATTTAGATACCTGATCCTAAAAAATTCATTAAACACACAATTTTATTATACATAGGCGCAGGCGTTTCTGTGTGATAAGAAGCCTGCTTTCCAACCACATGATTCCGGGTTCAGTCCCACTGTGTAGCACGTTGGACAAATGTCTTCCTTGGGCCGAACAAAGCCTTGTAGGTGGATTTGGTAGACGAAAACTGAAAGAAGCCCGTCATATAAATATATGTATATGTGTGTGTGTTTGTGTGTGTGTGTGTTTGTGTCTCTGTGTGCCTGTGTTTGTCGCCCACCATCGCTTGACAACCGATGTTAGTGTGTTTAACGTCCCCGTAACTTATCGGTTCGGCAAAAGAGACCGATAGAATAAGTACTAAGCTTACAAAGAATACGTCTTAAGGTCGATTTCTTCGATTAAAGGTGGTTCTGGCATGGCCGCAGTCAAATTGCTGAAACAAGTAAAAGAATAAAAGAATAAAAGAATAAAAGTATACATACATGTGTGAATACTGCCATTGGTGAATGCTGCCGTAATCCTTGCCTTCAGTTCATCTTTGGTGTTACAAGGAATCTTGTTGGTCTCTCGCTCAACTGCGCCCCATACATAATAATCAAAGAGGTTGTAGTATGGGGAGTTAGGTGGCCAGATGTTAGGGGTGTTGTGGTCGCAGAAATTGTCTGACAGCCATGACTAAGTTTTCTTGCTTCTGTAGCATGGTGCAGAGTCTTGTTGCCAGATATAGGGTCTTCCAGCAGTCACCTTCTTGATCCAGGAGAGCCTTACCTCCTCCAGGCACTTCACTTGATATAGGCTTCTGTGTTGAGCCTGAGGCTGTGTGGAAAGTTTGATTTTTATCACTCTCGAAACATGATCTCAGATTTCACTATCCTCAGATTGACACCCAAACACACGACACTTGCTGAACGTGGAACCATGTGACTGGAAAGCAAACTTCTTAATATACAGCCATTGAACTTATCCCACATATGCCAGCCGCTTGGACGAGTGGCAACAGAGTTGCGCGCAAGTTTATACACAAATATGAGTTTGCTTCGTGGACTGGGCAGAGCATTGTGCCCTTGTGCAAGTCGCTTTACTTCATCTAACTCAAGACTACCCAAATGTCACGTTCTGCATATTCCTCCAAGTCAAAGCTGGAAGAAGCGGGAAGTTGAGTATGTCTGCCCAGACTACATAGGCAAATAAACCAATTAACATAAGCATGGTCCATACTCAAAAGTCAAACTTTCTTGAGAGTACCGGTTAATATTTGGGTAACGTGTTTTCTATAGCTAGGCGTCCGTCTTCCTCTCACCATGATATTTTCTAATCAACACGAAGTCTAAACGTAATATATAATAGAACTAGACAGTAATATTATAAACTACTATGTTTAAATATTCAAGCTGCATTTATCCATATGTTGTTTTCTTATTTCGAGTGCTACACGCTATCGGTGCAAAGTAATATTTATTGAAGTCAGTGTAGTTATTCAACAGATAACATTTTTCTTCCTACCTTTTCTAAACTCACTGAACAACTGCAAATGTTTGTCAATAAAAATCTTCTAAATGGATAAATTGCAGCTGCTGAAAAGGTACACAAATATGTACGTGCGAGATTATGTGTATATCATTAATATATGTATGTATGTATGTATGTATGTATGTATGCATGTATGTATGTATGTATGACTATATACGTATGCACATGTATATGTGGGTATATATATATATACATATTATATATGTATATATATATATGTATATATATGTATATATAAACACATATTATATATGTATGTATATATTATATATATGTATATATATTATATTATATACATGTATATATATACATATATATATTATATATATATGTATATTATATATATATATAT
>NC_068985.1:117213504-117215043 GCF_001194135.2 Octopus bimaculoides
ATACATATATATATATATATAAATAATCGTCCACGTAAGTATAGGATTCTGTGAGAGTTTACGCGTGTATCTATCTCTTTATTTGCGTGTTTTTTATCAGCTTTATATAAATCACTTTTGCCTGTTAAGTTATCCATTTAGAAGATTTACATTGAAACACACACACAAACACACACACACACACACACACACACACACACACACACACACAGCGTGCATCTGTATGTTTCTACTTATATGTATACAGAGAACAACAAATGTTTGTGTTTGTGGGCGTCTGTCTGTCTGTGTGCGTGCGTGTGTTTATTTACATATATTTGTACATATGCACACACGTGCTGAATATATATTCATTGAATATATATATGCATTGCGAATATGGCTGCTAATTCTCTTCGCCAAAAAACATAGTAGATTTAACTGTATATGTTCGAAAAGCAACTATATCTAAGCGTCTGAAAAATATCGAAGTTTCTACCTCAATCGTGATGAATTTCCACAACACTCGCACTAGATCAGTTTCTTTGATGTCCAACTTCTATGTGTATGCTAGACACGAGCGTGTATCTGAACTAGTTACAATGTTTTATCAATACTGTAATCCAAACGTCAAATCAGAGTTTGGAAGTCCAATATCTACCGAAATATCATTCCCAACGAGAGAGATTTCTCTGAAAACAAAGACCAAAGCTCAAAACTTGCTTACACGCTCAAACCAGCTAAATATTAACACTCGTAAAATTTGAGATTGGAATAAATTGATTCTTGGAAGATGCTCTAGCAATAAACATAAGAGGGCTTTAGAAAGCATTGAAATGAACTCTTTAGCGTTTCCTACGCATATAGTTATTTTTATAACTCCAGTGAATTAAGAATAGGACTATTGTTTGCGGTATATGTTACTCATAATATATCATCAAAAGTTAACTGAAGTACGAAATATTCTATCAAATAGTAGCAATACTTTCACGTTTTTAGCCAAGTAGGTGAGCCGGATGAGTGATATAAAACTATTTGTTTGTGGATGGAAGTACAAATCATGAATCATAGCAGCATAAGCGATGTAAACTTCTTTTTAAATCAGGAATAGGTATATTGTCTCCAGTATGTATACAAAAGAATTCTGTTCAAGCCAGTCTTCTTCTTATATGAATTATATACTTATATACTTATACACTACTTACGTATTATGTATATATACGTATATATACTCATACAATACTTCATTGAACGAGATACGATTTCTAAAACATTGGAAGGAATATACCCTAAAATTAAATAAGCGTTTTTTCTATTCTTTTACTTGTTTCAGTCATTTGACTGCGGACATGCTGGAGCACTGCGTTAAAGGATTTTAGTATTCCTTATAAGCTTAGTACTTATTCTATCGTTTACGTTATGCCGAACCGGTAAGGTACGGAGAAGTAAATACATCAACATCTGTTCTCAAATGATGGCAGGGGGGAACACAGACACGCAGATACAGACACAGACACTGACAAACACAAATATATATATATATATATATATATATATATA
>NC_068985.1:117215172-117216367 GCF_001194135.2 Octopus bimaculoides
AAATGTATGTATGTACGACGGGCTTCTTTCAATTTCTCTCTACCAAATTCACTTGCAAAGGTTTGGTCGCCCCGAGGCTATAGTAGAAGACGCCACACGTTGGGACTGAACCTGGAGTCATGTGGTTAAGAATCAATCTACCTATCACACAGCCATGCTTGCGCCTAAGTATAATATACTAAAGCTTTCAAGCTAACTACTCAGAGATTGCATCATAAACAATATAGTGGGAATAAAGTTACCTTCTCGAGACTTAGGACCCAACGAGTCGGTTACTAGGTTTCCATTGCGTATACTTGACTGAGGTCACAATATTAAGCGTAATTGTCCGTCGCAAGTTTACTGGTTTACACCTGAGTAGACTGGATCCACGTGTAATGTTGCGTTTTGCTCAAGAAATCAACTACCTGTCCCGGTTGGAAATCGAAACAACGGTCTTGCATTCGTGAGTACAACGCCCTATCCATCAGGTCGTAAAGAGATAGATTACATTTGCAAATAGATTACTTGTGAAACACAACTTATCTTGTTTTCAAGTGGAAGCGTCTTAAATGTTGAAACTAAAGGGGCTATAAAACTCTTAAACTTTTAGATAAACATTTCTTCGCACACCAGTGTTATTAGCTGAAGATCCAGCTACGTATCGTGAATTTCAGCAGCTCCTCTTCTTCTAATATGAAATCTAAAATAGAATGCAAGACACTGCCAACGTAAATTTACGACGTTTATGCAGAAAGGATGAATAACCTCTAGGCCAAGCTGAAACATTAACTTAATCAGATGGCTGACACATCTGTGGCTTCAGTTACGCTGAGTTAATCAACAGACGAAAAGTTATGCAAGCACAATATAGGGCCGCCGATTTAAGGAAAGATTCTACAACAATTTAACAAATTTCAAACATTCTGGTAAAGTGATAGTTACAGCATTGTCAGTTGTATATGGTCTTTGACAGAAAGATGACTATAATATCAGTTTCAATGCATTCAAAAACACAAAGGTTTGTCGAAACGGAACTATGAATTGCAGACTCATTCTAACAGAGCAGAGGGAAATTCTACAAATTCTGCAAATTTCTTCTTCTTCTTCTTCTTCTTCTTCTTCTTCTTCTTCTTCTTCTTCTTCTTATTATTATTATTATTATTATTATTATTATTATTATTATTATTATTATTATTATTATTATTATTATTAT
>NC_068985.1:117216887-117217688 GCF_001194135.2 Octopus bimaculoides
GTACTGGGCTTGCAGAAGTCCATTTTTTTTATACCATGACAAAACATGTACATGATAACATTTCAGATCATATATATATATATATATATATATATATGTTGTTGTACTTGGGGATGGTCATCTTGCAAAACAAATATATAACTGATATTTATCATTAGCCAACGGATTCGAAGCAATATCTCCTGTTTAGCTCATGCCACCCGAAACGCATCAAAAGTAGTATCCCTTTTAATTTAGCAAAAAGGATTTGCACAATAGTGTCTGACAGAAATACTCGGGACCTTCGTCTTCAAGACCTCAGAACAACACAAACTGAAAGACAATATCCACCCTCACATATAGACGTTGGAATTAAGCGTGCTAAGAAATTCGACATTGAAACCCTGAGAGCAACAAAATGTAACACAACATCTCATCTCAAAATACTACTGTATATACTCCCAACCCTAGAAGCAATGAGGCATACAACACTATTGTACAAATTCTACCTATGCTCACTAGAAACTAAAAAATGAACAACATTCTGAAAACGCATAAAATCATCAAATGCAAAAAGCAACACAAGTCGCTGAAAAGACTTCTAATAAATGCGAAGATTTACGCAACGAACACGAGAGCAACTGTTAAAAAATGTGGACGTCCAAATTGTAGAACATGCCTCAACCTAGTGGAAGGCTTGGAATTCCTACTCAAACAAGGAGAGAGGTTCATAATTAACATCAGCTTCACTTGTGCTTCCGAAAATCTAATTTGTTACAGATTGCACAGGTCATGGACATAACTATATAGGAGAGACAAGTA
>NC_068985.1:117218377-117219101 GCF_001194135.2 Octopus bimaculoides
ATGTGTGTGCATGCGTGTGTGTACGTGTATGTAAGTATATATATATAAACACATGCATATATAGAAAATGTGTGTGCCTGTGTGTATGTGTGTGCATGCGTGTGTGTACGTGTATGTAAGTATATATATATAAAAATACACATATGCATAGATGATTCTATTTACATCAGTCTTCACCTTAAGTTATACATTGAGGAGAGTTTTATTGAAAACAAACATATGTAGTTCTTCACACACTTGATAATTGGCATGAAGAAAAATAGTTATATTACTTCAATAAACATTACTTCGATATCCGGTGCGACTCGACATTCCACGAACATATGAATAAGTATCACTGCAAAATTTAATTCTAAGCATTGTTTACTCGCCTTGATTATTGAAAGTTGTTATAGTGAGACGCAGATGTCTTCCTATTGGTAGCGAGCGTATGAATATGAATTTAACGTGCAGTCACGTAAACTTAGCCATAACAAATTTCTTGTAGCTTTAACTAGTAAATAACTTGCTATCAAAATAGTTAATGAGGTGTAGATTGATGCGCAGAAATATAGCAACTGATTGCTACGAGAATTCAACTTCAACGCATTAAAACAGAAGGGTGGAATATAATCCCAAATACTAAGCGTAGTCAACTATGTATGTGATTACGGAGGACACTCTGCAACTACAACTATTAGCTTCCAGGTTCAGTTTCATTGTCTGGTATATTGGTGTGTATATA
>NC_068985.1:117219615-117220828 GCF_001194135.2 Octopus bimaculoides
TATTCAATAAAATCACCATTTGCTTCACTGGGACCTCCAGGCGGCTTCGGGATCTCCTGCAAATCTTCTGGACGGTCTCCTTGTTTAAGTTGGTGAATGCTACCATGAGCCTTGCCTTCATTTGCTCTTTCGTGTTACAAGGAGTTTTGTCGGTCTCTTGTTCAACTGCGCACCACATATAAATATCAAGAGGGCGCAGTCTGGGGAGTTAGGTGGCCAAATTTTAGGGGTGATATGATCGCAGAAACTGTCTAACAGCCATGCCCGGGTTGTTTTCTTGTGTGGCATAAATGTCGCCATCACCTGTGATCACCCCAAATATCATGATGTCAACTGGATGCTTAATTTTTAACACTCTTGGTACAAGTTTTGGGGACATGACAACCCAACGGTTGTTCTGGCTGCTCACCATCTGATCCTGGCAGAACCTTTTCTGAGAAAAACAAAAGCATATTCCTTCCAGGGGATGCTTCAGTTTGTTCAAAAGTTTCATATCGCGGTCTTGCTTCTTGTCCTTGATGACTTAGGGTGAAAATTGGCCCTTTCTCATTTTGTGTGCGGAATACCGAATGTTTTCATGCACTACCTTCCTGATAAGAAACTGAGACACTCCTATATCACTGGCGATGGACCTGAATAATTTGGAGGGATCGCTGTCAATCATGGCTTGGTTCTCACCAGCAAATTCAGAAGTTCTTTTCTAATGAGAACGATCAGAGCAAGTTTACCGAGATGCTGTATCTTCGTAATCACCATTAGACTCACACATCTCTTTCCGATTCTTCTGCTGCGCTGTCCTCAGATTGACACCCAAACACACTAAAATGTGCGTATTGGGGCTTCGGGCACGAATGTCAAGTAGTACAGCATATCGCTTCCAAATTTCTGGCAGAATGAATTGCATCATGATGATGTTTTTCTCACAGAAGGTTCCCAACTGACCTTACTATAATGTGTAGTCACCAAAATAAAAATAATAAAAGAACAATGTGCATGCGTAAAAAAACTATGAAATTGCAACAATTTACAATCACCCCCACTCTCTCTCTCTCTCTCTCTCTCTCTCTCTCTCTCTCTGTATATATAATATACATTTGAATCATTGGCGATTTTTTCCATCTCTCTTCCTATTCTATTGGACTTTCCACTGTTTCTGCTCGAAACGTTAAACCATCTTTCTTTCCTTCTTGTTTTCGTGTTTTATTCTTTATAT
>NC_068985.1:117221696-117222782 GCF_001194135.2 Octopus bimaculoides
TATATATATATATATATATATATATATATATATATAGAGAGAGAGAGAGAGAGAGGAGGTGAATGAGTTAGTATGGGTGTCTTTGTGTTTGTGGTTGTTACCAGTACCACTTCACTTGCATCATCGATTGGATTTCTCTTCGATTCAGTTTACTTCTGCGATGAAGTTTGTTACTTGTTATGTCTTCACTTTACTCTATCTAGCGTCTTCTAATGTACTGCTAAGCTATATTTTCTAATGTACAGCTAAGATTATATATTAATATTTATTGCCAAACTAACGTGGCAGTCCATATAAATAGGACGAATGCTGCTGCTGATTAGCTCCGAGAGGGAATCGCCTCTAGCTAACTATATGACGCATGAACCTGCGTCTATAAACCTTCGAACAGCGGAGATTATGAACTTCCCTTTGCTGGCTTGGCATCCGCATACCGGTTTCGCGGTAGTTGCCTCTTATCAATGTGGAACTGCCGAGTCCAGCAGGGTCACTGAACCACATGTGAATCGTTGACGATTTTCTTTACTCCGTCTTCCTTTTATATTGGATTTTCCTCTTTCTCCTGTTTCCGAAGAAGAGTTTTGCTTGACAGGCTTGACACATAAAACTACCATTCTTTCCTTCCTTTAGTAAATGCTAATACTTCACATGCACATTCAAAAAGTCCTACAGGTTGTAGATTTCCCATTACTGATTTCAAGACGTCGGCTCCAATTGCCCACTAGCATAACAAGTAGAAATGGCTCCAAATGATAAGAGGTTATTTGCCCTTAAATCTGTCATTTTTCTTTATAGCCAGAAAGCTATCTATCTATCTATCTACCTATCTATCTATCAATCTATCTATCTATCTATATATATATATATAAGGGCATTCTCCAGCCAATAAAATTGGATAAACTACTGATTTGAAGGAAATTTCTAAGTACTTTACAATACCAGCAAAAGTAAAATTCTACCAAACGCCTGATTATATTCCAAGGCTGATAGGTCACGCTAAACTTTTCAATAATATTATCTGAGTGTGTTGGTCGGTGTTTTCATCATTAGTGTAATTACAGTGAAGTTTTGCATAATATCTCATGA
>NC_068985.1:117223432-117223849 GCF_001194135.2 Octopus bimaculoides
ACAAGGAAATCACATGTGCCTAATATTGAAATCACATGTGCCTAATATTGAAATCTTAGGTATGGTTCTTGTAATCTAGTTTTGTAATTTGTCAATTTGCAGTACTTTAGTATGTGATGTTGTAGATTTATAATTTACATCATTATATTGTATTATTGGGTTTAATAGTTATTAATATCGAGTCACGGAACTTGTTTTCATATCTCACGGAGAAGAAGAGCAGAATGTAGTTATTAACAGTTCAAACTTAAGAGTATTATATAATGATATTAGATATTAAGACGAATCGACATGATTTAGGCATCATATCGTTCAGAGAACAGTAGGATCATGCAATATAGACATGAGATAAAAAGAGAAGTATCATATATGCGTGTATGTGCGTGTATGTGCGTGTATATATATATATATATACAT
>NC_068985.1:117224804-117226718 GCF_001194135.2 Octopus bimaculoides
ATATATATATATATATATGTATGTATGTACTTATATGAGGGTGTCTTTGTGTTTGTCTTTTCCTCCCACCATCGCTTGACAACCGAAGCTAGAGTGTTTACATCCCCGTCATTCTGTTCTGCAAAAGAAACCGATAGAATAATAACTGGGTTTCAAAGAATAAGTCCTGGAATAGTCAATTTGTTCGACTAAAACCCTTTAAGGCGGTGCCCTATCATGGCTGAAGCCATATGTCTGAAACAAGTAAAAGTGTAAAAGAATATATTTATGAATATATATCAAAGCACGAAATCGGAAAAAATATTGGTATTATTTAATCATCATTACACATGTTTCATTTGCTAATAGGAATTACAGAATTTAACATATTAAAGAGACATGTAAGGTATTTCCTATGAGAAATTTTTCAGACGGATAACTTAAATAATAAAATTTTTACATTTGGACGGATATAAAACTCTCGTCAATACTAAATTGAGTGCGTCTTCCACCAAAAAGTCAATATCTCCGTTTCTCTCATGAGAAGTATAGTTTGTTCTAACGGAACATCCAGATTTAAATGGGGATAAATATTACTCTCGGCTTGCAAATACTCCAGACAAGGCATTTCTAACGGGACACAGTATCCATCTTTGAACAGCCATTGATTTCCTGTATACGCACACGAACTGGGACAGGTGAATAATATGGATATTAGCCTCATTAAGACTTATATTAAAAAGAAATAATAATAAACGATGCTTGAAAGGTATTGAACTCCGAGCAGATATACAATGTAATTCAATATAGCAATACATTTGAGAATACAGGAGAAATGAAACAGTGTGGACATGGACGTGATCGGAATGCTATATCTCACGACCTGTTAGAAATAGCAGTCACATCGCACTCAAATAAAAATGCTTACGGATTAGAAAGAAAGAACACAGTATAAAATGTATTCTTAAATACGCCTGAAGGGTGATAGATGGAATTCATAGCCTTTCCATCTTTAACTATAACTATTCAGTTCGAGTTGATCATGAGGTGAATGCGAACAATAATTGCAAGCACAATCGCAACAAGACACAGAACACGAGTAGTAGTAGTAGTAGTAGTAGTAGTAGTAGTAGTGTTGGAGGAGAAGGAGAAATAGGAGTGGGAGGACGGGTAGGGGTAGAGAAAGGGAGGATGAAGAAGGGAGGATGGAGAGGAAAAATATAGAAGGCGTAGAAGCAGAAGACGGAAAAAAGAAAGCGGAGGAAGAGGAGGCAGAGGAGGAGGAGGAGGCAGAGGAGGAATAGGAGGAGGAGGAAAGAGCAGTTGTTGCAGTGGAAGTGCGGAATAAATGAGAAGGAAAATGGGGGGAAAAAAAACAGAAAAATTAACAATTCGAAGAAAGCAGACGAAAGATATATGGGTAAGGAAGCTAATCTGTAACGGCTAAGTGAAAGACAAACAACAACCTCAACAAGATGAACATCAAGAAACGTGTCTCTGAACACAGTAATATGAACAACAAAAACAACTCAAAACCCAAACAAAATGAACAGCAATGATAAAGAGCTATCAACAATTTAATAAATTCGAGTAAAGTGCAATATTAGCTGCTAGGTGTTTGTTAAACATCACATCTCATATCTAGGTCTGTGATCTGCCTGTCTGTGCGTAACACACAAACATAAACATACACACACACACACACACACACGCGCGCATACAAGCAAGCAAACGCATACAAGCACGCACACGCACATGCATACACGTATACACATATACAAGTCAAGGCGACGCCCAAATTCACAGATACATATGGCTAAATGCAAGCACGCATGCACTTGTGTGTGAGTGTGTGACTGAGTACACAGACGGGCAGATCACAGAAACAAATATCATGGTAATATATGTATAAATGTGTGCGAGTGCGTGCGTGTG
>NC_068985.1:117227806-117231334 GCF_001194135.2 Octopus bimaculoides
ATATATATATGTATGTATATGTATATGTGTATATATGTGTGTATGTATGCATATATATATATATATATATATATATGTGCATAAATATATATATATATTTATAGACGTACATATATATGTATATGTATGTATGTATATATACGTATGTATACGCATATACAACCACAACGTTAATGAATATATATCCTACTCACAGTATCGTTGCAGTTTCTATTCCATTAGACGGAACTGCCACCTTGGTGACATCGATAAACTATTGTTTACTGTTGCTAGTTAATTCAAACAGTGGAGTCCTAAAATATGTGGTAGAGTCTTAACATGTGAATCGAAGAAAATGTTACAACACAGGAACCACCCAAATACTAAAATAAATGTGAAGGATACCAAAAATTGAAACACTGATTGGCTTTCAGTGAATTTATGTAAAATAGATTTCTTTTCGATGCATGTGTTGTTTTCATACTAACGGACATTTTTTTTTTCCATTTTATAGAAAGAAACTTGATGTAACAGCACTAAAAGTTTCAGTTTATAATAAAATATGTCTATACTGGTACTGATGTGACTTTTATTTTCCTTTGTGTGAAAAATTATTTCCTCGTACTTTAGAGAACTTTTATTGCTTTTCGTTTATTTTTTTCATTCACTGAAGTTCGGCCGTGCTGGCAGTTATATTTCTTAAAGTTTGGCGCTTCCCTGAAGATTTCTTCTGCCGAACGGCTAAATTACGGAGACGTAAACAAGCCAACACTGGCTTTCAAGGGGTGTTCGGTGAGAATCACGAAGAAGCACAAGCAAACAGACACGCACATACAGACAGACACACACATACAGACAGACACACACATACACACACATACACTCACACACATACACACAAACATTCGCGCGCACAAACGCACACATATATATTTATATATTTGCGACTGGCTTCCACATAGTTTCCTTTTACCACATTTACTCCCCGTGCATTAGTCGACTAGATTTATAATGGAATCCACTTGCCCAAGGCGCCGCGCAATGGTATTGAACTCAAGACCATATCGTTGCAAGGTGATCTCCTTCTCCGAACAGCTTTGCCTCCACCTGTATATAAATAAATAAATAAAATATAAATAAATCTCCATGAACAATTGTATTTCATCGATATTATAATTGTATTAACTCCATTTTCTTGTGCCAAAATATAAAAATATTTCTTACGGCCTCCTAAAAAAAAAACCCTGATAGTTTACAAAGTATTTCTGAGGTTGTTAAGCCTACATAGCGTGCAATACCAAAAAGTGCATCACTTTTAACTTTTGAAACAGAACACAAGGATCTGTCGTCTCAGTAATTTCATAATTTATTCCTAAATACATCTCCTTGCTCCAATAATCCAACAATCCAATAATACATGTATAGCCACATATGTAGATGACCCATAGCCTGATATCAATTTAAAAATCTCTACACAGGCTAAACATGTTAGCAAGTTAATTATCTCTCTCTGTTGGAAACATAGTGTCAAAGAGCATCAGCCAACACACTAAACATCATAACCGCACGGCAAACATAAACGATAGATTTAGTAGAAGGCGTGTACAAGACATTTTCAATTTTCAGATTTCACGTGGAAGATACAGAATGTTGAAGCAACACTTGTGCGGTCTAAGATAACATGAAACCAACACATTAACTCAAAGCAATATGTTGGACACATCAGGAATTTCATTCTCGCTCGCGACCCCAAATATCGACAATTCATCATAGTCCATAAAGGGATTCTTTTATATTATTAGAAGCTACATTCAGGTCCTAGTTACGGTAACATCAACGAAGGTGAGTAGCAAACTTGTTGCTGTACTAAATTGTCTTTCTCAAAACTTCTGCAACTAACAGTTCAATGAACCTCAATATATAGTATACAACACTATAGAACACTGTCAGAGAATGAATCTAAGGGCAATATTATACTTTTCTGTGCCCTAGAAAAAGGAAAACTGATACACATAAAAATATTAAAATCATAAATCAAATTAGCTTCAAACGCCGTGCTGAAGTGTTTGCCATCAATAATAACTGCAGGAAGAACTTTATATTGCTCTGATTCAGTCTACGATTCGAATATAAAAGCCTACGTATATAAAGCAACAAAAAATAGAGGCCTTTGAAAAGGAACAGACACATTTGGTTATTGATAATACAAAAATGTGTAGATGTCACGTGTGACTTTTATCATAAGCTTTCTGAGTAACATACTTTAGTTCTATATGCATTGTGTCTGCATGAGAGGAAATAATGAGATATTAACAATTGGAACATCTTTCAACATAGTTGGTGGAATATTTACGGAAGTTACAACTACAAGAATACCAAATAAAACTAAAAAATTAGTATACAAAAACCTACAGAAAATAGTAGCCAATTCCCTCTCCTTGTAATGCCAATCTACATTTTAGAAAATGAAGAACAGAATCAATTATGTAGTACAATTTGCATTATTCGTATACACGTGGTTCTCACTGGCAGAGAACATTAATAAAAGGGTGATAAATGTCTCCTCATAAAATGAACCTTGATTAGAATTTTGAATTTGAAATTACGGAATACGAGAAGATAAAAATGACCGAATGCTCGCGAGTGGGAGATAACCTAGAATTAGCAAGAACAACAACAAAACAAAAAGCATTAACTGTTATTTGATTGTAAGTCAACATAACTTTACAGTATGATATGGCTGTGACAAAAGCTTTCAGTTCTGGTAGAAATGAGCTGAGTTCTACAAAAACGTAAAACAAGACAATGAAAGAGACAAAAAAGCCAAAAATAAATAAATAACCAATATAAATGCAAATGGTCTCGTTAAACAGGTAGATAGTGTGTCTATACATATTTTTCTCTGTATGAGTCTGAATGTCTGTGTGAGTAAGGCTCTCAATATGAATTCGAAAGTAATGTGACTGCGTGTGTGAGTGTATGCGTGTGTGTGTATGCGTGTGTGTCTCTCTCTGACTAAATGTGTGTAAGCGGGAGTGTAGTATAAAAACAGGAGAGAGAAAAAAACATAGTAGCGAATTGACGAAGTTCTAGTGATATGATTAATTGCCATCTAATCTGCAAAAACTAAACTAAGAACAAAATTAAATAAAAAAGACTACATTATAAAAATTAGAAAATTATTAATAATTACAAACTAATTAATTGGACATGATTAACAAATAAAAAAAGAATTCAATTAAAAGTGAAGCCGATTAACTTCAGCACAATATTGCGGCTGTTTAAATATAATAAATTACGGTTAGGATTTTAAAAAAATAAAGCAACTTAACATGCAAGGCGGGTATGAAAAAAGTATAAATTAGAAATTACATATGTGTGTGTGTGTGTGTATGTGTGTGTGTGTGTATGTGTGTGTATGTATGTGTGTGTGTGTGTGTGTGTATGTATAAAACATATATATAAATATATGTGAATATATGTGTAAGTGTGTGTGTGTGTATAAAACATACATATAAATATATGCATATATACATGCACATATGTACA
>NC_068985.1:117231344-117232021 GCF_001194135.2 Octopus bimaculoides
ATAGAATACAAAAACACAGAAAGCGAACTTTTTTGCGAGCAACGAAAGAAATAAATAGAGAAACGAGACAGGCAACATAAAGAACATTCCCTTCATCAGTTGTCTCCTGTTTTATCTACTCCGCGTTTCGAACGTAAGGACAAGACGCGACTTCGTTAAAACAGTCCTTCCCGCAAAGCAAATTAAATAAAATTTTGGATTTTTTGTGGAGGGTTAAAGTGGTAACAAAAACAGGACAGTAAGAACAAAACAGTAAAAACAAACGGTGAGGGCTGTTAAACCATGACCAGGTGAAGTGGTGAACGCTGGGAAAACGAGCGCTGAGCAGAGACAGGCAAAACACGTCTTGTTATTATGAAGTGGAAAAAAGGAAAATAGATAGTCGTTGGTCACGTGTGAGCAGCAAGAGAGTCAAGGAGGAAGAGTGAGAGAGAGAAAGAGAAGGAGAGAGGGAACAGTGAAGGGGAGAGGAGAAGAATAGGGAAAGGGTGGGAGAGAAAAACAGAAAAGAAAAAGAAGGGAAGGAGATAGATAGAATAGATAGAATAGAGATAGGATGTAGAGTGCGCATCGGAATTATTAAGATAAAACTTACTTGGAAAGCGATGCGTGGCATTCGATCATATAATAATATAAATAATATATAAATATATGCTTATATATATATATATATATAT
>NC_068985.1:117234407-117234873 GCF_001194135.2 Octopus bimaculoides
CTGATATGTCGAATATGAATACGATATAGTGGTTCTGATAACCACAAGACAAAGACATTAACAATAAAAACAGTAGCAGTAACAGCAATAAGAACGGCTACTGAAATAACATAAAATGAAAAACTATGAAAATATACCAGCAAAAGTTAGAGTAAGGACACAACAACCAGTGAAAGAAAAATTGCAACAATTGGAAATGCCACATCAAGAACACCAAACGGTTACTATAGAGACATGGGGGAATAATAGTAAAGCGTGGGAGACGAGAAGAAATATGAAAGAATCAAAGAAAGGAAGTCAGTCGTGTGATTTATAGTTTTATATTACAATGATTTCTCAACTATGTATAGAGCATATCAATAACGGAAAGACAGCTACTGGAAAATAAATATGGAGATAACAGACACGTGACCAAGTCTCCACTTCTCTCCATCGCTCAGTATATATAAATATATGACAGATAGAT